>NC_051155.1:165180500-165285500 GCF_013339745.2 Dermacentor silvarum | reverse complement strand
GCACCCGTTCGTCCCCGTCGTAGTAGGTAGCCACGTCTAGTTTTATGAATTGATCAATAGATGGCGTTGTGTGTCCCTATATGTATGTATACCCATATATACATATATATGTATTTGTATAGTATAACCGGAAGCCGACTTCCGCTTCCGGTTCCACTTCCGGTTCCGCTTCCGTTTCCACTTCCGGTTCCGCTTCCGGTTCCGCTTCCGGAAGCCAGCTTTCGGCTTCCGGAGAACGATTCCGGCGTTTTAGGGGCGAAGCTCCTTATAGCGGCACCCGTTCGTCCCCGTCGTAGTGTGTAACCAGTCTTAACGCTAGTACCAGATGTCGGTATAAACTAAACGTATTGTTCAAAACGCCGTTGATTGGTGAAATAAACCAACGAAACACGCCAGATGTTAAGCGGGAGATGGTGCAATTATAATGAAGGGCGCTGTTATAAAATAGGAATGATGTCACATATGGCGCGTGTCATTGGTGGAAGTCAATCGTTCGATTTAGTGTGGCGAGACTGGGCGAATTACGCGGAAGATTCACGGTTTACCGATGATTCCCTCCGGAGCTTCGCCCACTCATCATCATTCACCCCGTGGATATGCGGTGTTTTTTTATTGCGATAGCAATTATATGGACACTCAAAAGCAGATTTCTCCCGTCGGCGTCGCCGTCGCCGTCGCCGTGAGGTTTCGTATGACGTCAATGGAGATGAAATCGTCGCCGCGCGCCGAACGCTGTATGTGCGAGTGAAAGGGAGCGAGGGGCGCGCGCTTTCACGGGGAGTGAACGCATGGCGAAGAACAAACGCGCCTTCTGCGCCGTGCTCCCTTAAAGGCTGCAGAAGTAGGCGTCTCTTTCCTCCTTTCCAATGACCATATATGTAGAGCAAACGCACCTTCTTCCAACGCGCGAGAGGCTGTGGGGGAGGGGGGGGGAGGGGGAGGGAAGAGAGGCGACGTTGAGCTGCGGCACCAAGTGCCTATTTATATCAGAGGCTCCGGCAACAGTCACCAACGCCGCACGCATTTCGAGCGAACGCGGGCAAAACGGCGACGGCAACACTTCTGCGTGTTGCCGGTGCTGCTAGCATGTCGAAATTTATACAGCTGATAAAGCTACTGTCATTACTCCGTATAGCTCTCTACAAATTTGCTAACGCAATTGATGCTTCGCCTTTCAGGTGAAACTGCGACAACTTTTTTTCTTTTTGCGATGAACAGCAGCATTTGGCGTAATGTTGCAGTCTCTGCGCTGTAATAAATTCAACGTTTGGGTCCGGTTGCCTTCTGCGCAGTCGGTCGCACGCTCTGTTTTGCACAGACGTTTCATTCTTGTTGTCTCCCACTTCCTTAACAACATTTCGTGCCGTTTCCAAGAAATTAAGTATTCGCTTGGATGCATCATTGCTGTGTTCTAGCAGCAAAGTAGCAAAATGGGGCATTACTTGTAAAATTGAGCATTAGGTATAGTAAGTGACAGATCAGCAGCGTGAAATGGTCAGGAATGATGCAAGCCGAACATGATATAAGACATCTAAAAGAAGGCGCGAAAACATTGGGTAGCTGAGGGCCAGGTCCCAGGTATTGAGCAACTGGTGCTCTCTCACCTCCCTTCTTTTCTTTCTTTTGACCCCTTTATCCTCTTCTGCCAGTGCAGGGTAGCAAACAAGCAAGCATTGACGTTTGGCTTTCTTTATAAAACATACTAAGGATTATTTAAGCGCATTGACAACGAGGACAAGCAAACGGACACACACGAGTGCTAGTACACTATTGTGTGTATCCACTCTCTCGTCCTGGTCATCAATGCGCTTAAACAATGTGAAGTAGTGCAATTTTCATAACAGAAAAACGAAACATCAGTGGGGGGAAAGCAGCAAAAATAATAATGAAGACGCGAAGAATTAGGTAATTAGTCAGGAGTAGCCAAAATGAAGCGTTTTAATTCAGTTTAAAATTTGTGAGTTTCTGTAACTTGAGCGGAAAAGGTAATGTGTTCCCCGTAGATAAGGTAGACAAATATAATGACTGCTTGCCGCATAGTTCGTCCGAACGTTAGGTAAAATAAAGATCACGCTTTCTGCAAATCTAGTGTTAGCATCAAGAAGAGATATGACAGTTGCTGGAACATTATCATTTAGAACCCTGAAAATAAATATGGCAAGGTTATATTTAGCAAGAACGCTTACGCTCAAACTTTTATTCATTCGCAGTAACTGATCCGCGCAAGTGTCCCTTGAGAAAAAATGTTATCATACGAATTGCTCGATTTTGAATAGCTTGCAATGACATTAGGTGGTTGTTATAACTGTTGCACCATGGTACAATGCAGTAGTTAATATGACAGTGAACGAAAGCATATTGCCGCGAGACAGAAGAAGACTACAGCATTAGGCCGGCACCGATGAAGAGGAAGTAGAGGTGCTCCATCATTATCATCATCCTCGCCGTCTTGGCTGGCTACTGTTACGCCTGTGCTACTCGCCGTACTGGTAAATATTTGTAAATATACGCTTTTTGTGCAACATTTTCTGGTGGAGGTGCATGATACGCTGCCTGTTCATCACCATCACCCAAGCACGGAACTACGAAGCGGTCGCCGCGTTGTTCCCTCGGCGATAGTCACTGAAGCACGCACCACGCTGGAACTTACCGTGCAGCAGCCGTCCCCGCCGTCTGTCAACTTATCGCTTCCGCAAGATGCGGGCACCTTCTGTGGCACAGATAACGTGGACGTCGAGGATTGGATTGCAAGGTATGAGTGCGTCCGCAAACAGAACAGGTGGGACGATACGCTTATGCTTGCTGATGTGGTATTTTATCTGAAAGGAACCACGCGCGTCTGATACGAGACGCGTGAGCACGATCTGACCAGTTTGGACGTTTGTAAAGAAAAACTGAATGACTTGTTCGGCAAGCCCTTGGGTCGTCAGCTAGCCGCTAAAGAAGAACTTGGCTCTCGCGCGCGCTCATCTACTGAATCATACATTTTGTATATTCAGGATATTCTAGCGCTTTGCCGTAAAGTTGATGATAACATGTCCGAAGCGGACAAGATCGGGCACATACTCAAAATAATCGCCGATGACTCACTCAACCTCTTAGTATTCAGGAACTGTGCCACTGTGGATGCTATTGTGAAAGAGTGTCGGCGATTCGAAGAAGCCAAATCCCGCCATATCGCCCTAGAAAGTCACCAGGCTCCCCAATACTGCCGCATCGCCATCATGCGAGGAACCACTACCTACGTTACAATCGCCGGCTTCGAATACTTTGACGCGGGTCGTTCGTCGTGAACTAGAAGCAATGTCATCAGCCCCTCTCGTGCCCGATGCCTCGACTGCCAACCAGCCAATGGTTTCGTTGATTCAAGCCGTGGTTCGACAGGAGGTCGCTAATTTGGGACTCTCCTCTGGCTGTACTGATTCGCGTGCCACCAGTAGCACTCGTCGCACCCTGTCACACCACCAGTTCCACCAGTCGCGCCGAGGAACCACCTCTTTTACTCGCGATACCGCAATCCCGCTGAGTGGAGGACGCCGGATGATCGCACAATATGTTTCGCGTGCTCTCGAGTTAGGCATATTGCGTGACATTTCTGGAGCCGTCAGACGTCGCCTTCTGGCTGGAGCACCGGGAACCCTTGTCCTGAAGGGTACTCCCGTGCAACATCGTCGCGCTCTCCACCGACTGACACGCCCGACGTTGACACTCGCACCAACGTGAAGAGCAGGTCACCATCGCCGCGCGATCGCCGATCTCGCTCGCCGCAAGCCCGCCGTTTCCCGTCGCCTGCCAACTCTGGACGCTACGCATCGGAAAACTAGCGAGCGCAGCGCCCGGAGGTGACGCTGCATTCTTGACTCGGCCTCGAAATCCTCGTATGACTTTCCCAACCCACTCTAATTTGCTCGAAGTCCAAGTCGATGGTGTTACTGTTACGGCCCTTATCGACACTGGTGCACAGATCTCGGTGATGAGCGCTTGTCTTCGTGAGAAGCTGAAGAAAGTCCTCACACCTGCCGTGCTACGTACAGTAAGAGTCGCCGATGAAAGCACACCTACTGTTGTTGGATGTCTACTGCCCGCGTTACTATATCTGGCCATAGGACGAGCGTTCAGTTTCTTGTGCTTGAACAGTGCCGAACTTACGACGGGATATTGGGCATTGACCGTCCACACATTTAGCCCTCGTCGACTGTGGCACCGGTGTCCTTCAACTTGAACTCCCTTCTGCCCCCGAGACTCTTCCTGATAAGCCTACGCAACTGTGTTCTTTAGAGTTCGTGCGATTGCTGCCCCAATCCACTACTTATGTTTTTTTGACGCCCTCTCCTGCTGTCGCTGGCGGGGATTACGTTGCATCCCCTATTATTGACATTGTTCTGAAACACAATGTGACCCTACCACACACGGTTGTCGAAATTGTCAACAACGAAGCTTATCTGCCTGTGCTCAACTTTGGCTTATACGCCCGTGTTCTACCATCCGGAATTACGCTTGCAACGTTGGCATCCCTCCCAGGATGCCAACGTTGCAAGCTCAACTTGTCATGTTGTCATGACAAGTTGCGTCATGACTTGTCAGACATGTCATGTCATGACATGTTGTCATGACTTGTCCTGACAAGTTGCGTCGTGACTTGTCATGTTGTCATGTCGCTTTGTCATGTTGGCATCCCTGCATCACAGTAGAAAGCGAGAAGCATAAACGAGGTTTGATTATAGCGTGAATTCCGTATGCCATTTTCTTTTTTATGTTAGCTACGTGAAGGTGAATTTTAAGGCGCCAATCAATTCTACACCAAGATAGTTGCAGTGATCAACTGCTAGGACTGAGTGACAATTGATGGAAATGGAGTGAATGCGTTCGGGTGATCGTTGATGTGAATTAAAAATGACAAATTTGGTTTAGTTAGGAATAATTTGCAACTTGTTATGGTCACACCATGTCGCAAATTTTTACAAGGTCTTCGTTTAGCTTATTTGTTAACGACGTGACACACTCGTTAGAGTTAAAGTAGTGTCGTCAGCGTGCAGAATACATTTAGATTTCATGGCACGTGCGCCTTTCAATAGCTTCTAGTAGTCGAAGTCTAGCTAGTCTCTGCGTTTCTGAAAGCTAACCTCAAACACGAAAATAAAAAAAAAATGTTGCAGTGGCTTAGCTCGGCTATGCTAGGATATGCGTAGCGTTAGCAAAGGTTCAGCTGATTATTCTTAGCTTTCCTGGTTGTCTAGATTGTCAAGGATTAGCTTGATTGTCATGCTTACTGCTGCTCCAAACACAAACGCCAGTCAGAAGCGCAGCGGCTCCAGCGCAGTGTCAGACGGCGACTGCACAGCGAGCGCGCGCCGGTGCCAGTGCGTCTACCACGGCTACGACGTCACTCCTCTGGAATGCGCAGACCGGCGGCGGTGAGTCGCGCGCGGCGGCGGCGGAGTGCGCGAGAGGTGCCGGCTCCGGTGGCTCCGGTGCGCCAACCGTGTGACATCACTGATCCTTGCGCATGCGCAGCACGGCTCTTGATGTGCCGCGCGAAACGGGCTTGGCTAGGCCAGTGTAGCTAACGCTACAAAATTGCGATGGATTAGAACCGGCATGTGAAGAAGAAATTCGTCTCATTTCATCTCTCGTGGCGGACGCTGTCTGAAAGCGTGCTTTCGTCGCTAATGTCGTCGTCATGGCCTCGCAGCCCGCACCCTCCTTTTCTACGCCGCCCACTCCAGCCCCCTCGAACATTGTTTACGGCTGCAAGGGAAACCAAGACAGAAAAAAATATTTCATATGGTTGTATTATTTTATTGCAATAGCAATTATATGGACGCTCCAAGCTCATTTCTACCGTCGCCGTGATGTTCCGTTTAATTTCAAGGGCGATAACAACGCCATCGCGCGCCTAATGCTGTATGTGCGAGTATGAGAGAGAGATATTGTGGTTGTGAAGAGGAAGAGGTGCTATTTTCTGCTGTGCGAGTGAAAGCACGCGAAGGGAGCCGACGATCGCGGCCTGATCTGGCGCGCACAAGAGAGGGAAGCTCACAGGAAACGCGCCGTCTTCCGTCGCGCGAAAGGTCGTGCGGGAGAGGAGGGAGGAAGGGAGGGAGGGGCGGCGTGTTTTCCGACAGCAACTGCGTCTTTCGGAAGGGGAGGCCTGGGCGTTAGTCTCCTAACCCCCGCCGCCCCCAGACCCCATATTGGACACAATAAAGTTTTATCTCTCTCTCTCTCGCGACTGCTTCGCATGGGGAATCGACGATCGCGGCTCGATCTGGCGCGCACACGAGAGGGAAGCTCACAGGAAACGCGCCGTCTTCCGTCGCGCGAAAGGTCGTCGGAGAGGGGAGGGAGGGAGAGGGGGGCGGCGTGTTCTCCGACAACTGCGTCTTTCGGAAGGGGAGGCCTGGGCGTTAGTCTCCTAACCCCCGCCGCCCCCAGACCCCATATTGGACACAATAAAGTTTTATCTCTCTCTCTCTCGCGACTGCTTCGCATGGGGAATCGACGATCGCGGCTCGATCTGGCGCGCACACGAGAGGGAAGCTCACAGGAAACGCGCCGTCTTCCGTCGCGCGAAAGGTCGTCGGAGAGGGGAGGGAGGGAGAGGGGGCGGCGTGTTCTCCGACAACAACTGCGTCTTTCGGAAGGGGAGGCCTGGGCGTTAGTCTCCTAACCCCCGCCGCCCCCAGACCCCATATTGGACACAATAAAGTTTTATCTCTCTCTCTCTCGCGACTGCTTCGCATGGGGAATCGACGATCGCGGCTCGATCTGGCGCGCACACGAGAGGGAAGCTCACAGGAAACGCGCCGTCTTCCGTCGCGCGAAAGGTGGTGCGGGAGAGGAGGGAGGAAGGGAGGGAGGGGCGGCGTGTTTTCCGACAGCAACTGCGTCTTTCGGAAGGGGAGGCCTGGGCGTTAGTCTCCTAACCCCCGCCGCCCCCAGACCCCATATTGGACACAATAAAGTTTTATCTCTCTCTCTCTCGCGACTGCTTCGCATGGGGAATCGACGATCGCGGCTCGATCTGGCGCGCACACGAGAGGGAAGCTCACAGGAAACGCGCCGTCTTCCGTCGCGCGAAAGGTCGTCGGAGAGGGAGGGAGGGAGAGGGGGGCGGCGTGTTCTCCGACAACTGCGTCTTTCGGAAGGGGAGGCCTGGGCGTTAGTCTCCTAACCCCCGCCGCCCCCAGACCCCATATTGGACACAATAAAGTTTTATCTCTCTCTCTCTCGCGACTGCTTCGCATGGGGAATCGACGATCGCGGCTCGATCTGGCGCGCACACGAGAGGGAAGCTCACAGGAAACGCGCCGTCTTCCGTCGCGCGAAAGGTCGTCGGAGAGGGGAGGGAGGGAGAGGGGGGCGGCGTGTTCTCCGACAACAACTGCGTCTTTCGGAAGGGGAGGCCTGGGCGTTAGTCTCCTAACCCCGGCCGCCCCCAGACCCCATGTTGGACACGATAAAGTTGTATCTCTCTCTCTCTCGCGACTGCTTCGCATGGGGAATCGACGATCGCGGCTCGATCTGGCGCGCACACGAGAGGGAAGCTCACAGGAAACGCGCCGTCTTCCGTCGCGCGAAAGGTCGTCGGAGAGGGGAGGGAGGGAGAGGGGGGCGGCGTGTTCTCCGACAACTGCGTCTTTCGGAAGGGGAGGCCTGGGCGTTAGTCTCCTAACCCCCGCCGCCCCCAGACCCCATATTGGACACAATAAAGTTTTATCTCTCTCTCTCTCGCGACTGCTTCGCATGGGGAATCGACGATCGCGGCTCGATCTGGCGCGCACACGAGAGGGAAGCTCACAGGAAACGCGCCGTCTTCCGTCGCGCGAAAGGTCGTCGGAGAGGGGAGGGAGGGAGAGGGGGGCGGCGTGTTCTCCGACAACAACTGCGTCTTTCGGAAGGGGAGGCCTGGGCGTTAGTCTCCTAACCCCCGCCGCCCCCAGACCCCATATTGGACACAATAAAGTTTTATCTCTCTCTCTCTCGCGACTGCTTCGCATGGGGAATCGACGATCGCGGCTCGATCTGGCGCGCACACGAGAGGGAAGCTCACAGGAAACGCGCCGTCTTCCGTCGCGCGAAAGGTCGTCGGAGAGGGGAGGGAGGGAGAGGGGGGCGGCGTGTTCTCCGACAGCAACTGCGTCTTTCGGAAGGGGAGGCCTGGGCGTTAGTCTCCTAACCCCCGCCGCCCCCAGACCCCATATTGGACACAATAAAGTTTTATCTCTCTCTCTCTCGCGACTGCTTCGCATGGGGAACCGACGATCGCGGCTCGATCTGGCGCCCACAAGAAAGGGAAGCTCACAGGAAACGCGCCGTCTTCCGTCGAGCGAAAGGTCGGGGGGGGAGGGAGTGGGGGGGCGGCGTGTTCTCCGACAGCAACTGCGTCTTTCGCGACTGCTTCGCATGGGGAACCGACGATCGCGGCTCAATCTCGCGCGTGCAGGAAAGGAAGCGGAGAGGCAGCGCGGTAGGGAGGGAGGGGGGTGGGCGTTCTACTTCGGCACCAACTGCGTACTTTGCACGGTAGCGCGCGGTGTCGCTCGCCTTATCTTAAAAGCGATCCGCAGGCGGCTCAAACCTTCGTGTGTGCGATGTTCTCGTCGCTAACTTTGCGTTGACGCGATACACAACAGCAAGGTCACTTCGCTCGCTACTGCTGCCGTGCTTTCTGACGCCAGCGTTTTGACAGCGAGCAACTGCGGTCATCGAGTGTCATGTATTCATGCTTGCCTGTGCGCGCAGACACCAAGCGTGTTAATTTCGTTAGTAAGCAGGCAGCCTGTAGCCATTTTTGGCAGGAATAATTAGCCAGACCGCACTCAACATCATGAAGAACCAAGACATCCCTGAAACGTATATTGTCTGGACACCGGGACACGAATCCTTGGTGGGAAACCAAGCGGCTCACGCCGCCACCCTAGAACATGTACGCCGGGCAACCCCACCGGGACGTCGTCTACCGTAAGACCAAGACCAGTGGGAGGCCCAGCTGCCAAGACCTGAGGACCAGACCGGTCTTGCTGGTGAACAGGTCCAGGCTATCAGCACAGGGCCACGGCTACCTGGAATTGGGTCTCCGCCCACATTCGGGCATCAACAGCATGGTCTCCGAAATAACGTTTGTTCACTCACTCACAAGCGAATATTTCCACGTTTATACGGCCGATAAAACTACTATTCTTACTTCGTATAGCTGTCTAGTAATTTGCTATCGCAATCGATGCTTCGCCTTTAAGGCAAAACTGCGGCTTTTATAATGCGTATTTGCATTGAATACGAGTGGCGAAAGAGCTTTTCAGTTTAAATTAAGCTGTAGGTCTACTTGCCTTCAATTTTGTAATTTGTTGTTGGATCCACCAGCCGCCATCTGCAGGGTCTTCAAGGTTAACCTAACTGTTATAAAACAGGATGCTAGCTAAGCCAAAATTTGCCTGCACAAGCGGTTTACGTGTTTTGGGAAACACAATTTTCCCGAAAGCTTAGCTTCATCGTGCGTATAATTAACAAAACCTCCTTGAATAACTTTTTTATTATCGTGATTTTAAATTTGTTTATATTTTATACGTCAGAACAACAGTTATAACGGTTATCAAATAATTAAACTGAATTTTCGAAACACATTTATTAGTGACATTGTAACATGATAGACTATAGCTAGACCATGTAGAAGGTAAAAATTCTGCAGGAAAACGATAAGTTACCGCAGGCTTCTAGTCACGACTTAGTTCTCGTCAGGAACGTCCTTCCTGACTCGAACCGGACGTGCCTGGGGACCATAAAGCATTGCTCGAAGAATACCGCAGAATGTTAGGTTGATAGCCACACGCCTCTTCACTGACGACAGCGTGCTGGCGCTCGGAATGCCTCTCCGTTGTGGGGATCGTAGGTGCTTCTACGAAAAAAGAACAGCACAGAGGGGAAAGACACAACTAAAAGCAGTGGGCGATCGTAGGGACACGAATCAACGTGCCTAACTTTACTCAACGTTATTGAATTTCTTGCGATTTCTTTGCTTGTCGACGAATACTTCAGCGTCGGCTTATGGTGGATAGCGCGGGTGCCGCGTAGTAGTGTCACGTTCTACCGAAAGAAGAGGCTCAAGCGCGCACTCTTGTGGTGGCTTCTGGCATTAATGGCGTGTCAGAAGCAACCCGCCGGCTATCACTCAGCGACACAGGTGCAACTGCCATGCTGCTGTTTTGCAAAACGACAGAGCTGTCGGTACAAGTCTGTGAAGCAATTTTAGTCTCGGCTCTTGAGCAAGCATTTTTATCCTGCGACGGAAGCACTCCCTTACGGCTTCCTGAAGCCGTCTGACGCACCGGCGCGGTAGTGCGCACGGCCTGTCCCGACCATCTGTCCGTATGTTGCATTGCTGGATTTAGACGGAGCAAGCGTCGCAGACGCGTATTCCCTGAAGAGGCTGCATTCTATATGCTACATATGAAGACTCGTCATCATCGGCCTATATTTACGTCCACTGCAGGACGAAGGCCTCTCCCTGTGATCTTCAAGTATACCCCGTCTTGCACTAGCTGACTCGTAGTGAATAGCAAAAACTGTGGAAATGGCTCATTTCTTATTTTTATGGCTGCCACCCCAAGTTTAACCATGTGCGGAAGACTGCGTATACAACACTTGTGTACACAGCACTTGCAGCGATAACATTGTTATGAACCTGGGTTTGATCGCTTCATTTGGCGATGTTCTTCATTTGCCGTGAAAGCAGTTAGAGGTTGTCTGATTATACTACAAATGTGCGATGTGTAAACACACACACACAAAAAAAAAGAAATACATTGCATTGCCTTCCAGGCTCTGTCTATTCGTAATCAACTTCGTTTTCCACGCGACACACGGAGTATTTTCTTAATTTTTTATACCTTATTATCAACGCACATAAAACAACCACACATAGAAGCCTCCTGTATGAAAACCGGATGTATGCATCCCTGTCAACTACATTCATTCATCGTACTCCTACGACATAAGCGTATCATCACTAAAGACAAAATTTGAAGGACGTTCAAGCTTCGCCTTCGAGAGTGGAACGCGATAGCATTAAAGGATCCTTGGCTGTTTCTCACCCTTCCCGGCAACTGTAGCTTATGTAACCGTAATGTTTACCGGGTAACGCTTGCGGTGAACGCTATCTAGCACAAAGGCGCGCTTTCTGGTAGAAACGCGGCCTGTTTCGTGGGCCGGCCTTCTTTTAATGTTTGCCCCTTTAATATTTCAGCCTGAGAAGATTTAGCATAAAAGGCATGCGCGGTCCGTGTTTTGTTTCATGAAAATTGTTTGTCGGCTGTCACTCTCAAAATTCCGAGGAATAACTTTGTAAAGAATGCAAGACAAAGTGTGAGCAACTTTAGTGTTAAAATATTCTTGGAGGGCCTGCGTGGTTCGGGATGATTTTCTCGGCCGCGGGCGGTATTGCCGACGCCGACGCCGGATTTTCTGCTACACGGGGCCCTAAACGCTATCGCGTTAAAATTTGATTTACAGTCGATCTCACACCGCCGTAACATAGCCAGCCTTAGTCTTCTGGGTGCGAAGTACCTTATGCAATCGGGCTGTCAGCGTCTCCTGTCTTCGTCGTCACGGTAGAGCAAGCGGCTCGCGTTCTCGCGCTCAGTACGCGCTCATGCCGAGCGCGTGCCGAGCGTTCCCGCGTTCGTAGTCGTCGTCGTCTTCCACAGCTGGCAGTGCTGCCGCTCATCATTCAAGCGTAGAATTTCACTTCTGTCGTCGTAATGGGGAGGCCGCGTTTACGGGGTTATGAGCCAACTAACACTGGCTCATAAGGCTCATACTACTTAAGGCAGTATGAGTCCATTAGCGGTGCATCACTGCATGCTTCGCACCTCCCCAGGTTTCACATTAGTGGAGCTGCATTTCGCTCAATGGGTCATTTGACACTTCGCATAAAATTTTATTCACCGCTCAAACCGAGCCTACGACTTGAACTCGAGCTAACTGTAATAACTAATAAAAACTAACACAGTAAGAAAGGCGTCCATAATGGCCAAATTGCTGAGGGAGTTAAAGAAAAAAAATAGGTGGTTTCGCTAATACTTCATGGTAAAAGACATCATCCAGCGTGTCCTAAAATAATACTAGTGACGGCGGCTTGGCCACACGGTGAGTTTTTAACACGAAAGTGTTTTATGCCGGGGTCCACCAAGACTTCACTGACGTATTTCCGTCACGGAAATACGTCAGCTTACAATGTACACGAACATAATACAAAGAAAGAAACCAGAAGAAAAAGTTCCACAAACATGCAAAATTTGGAAATCGAACCCACGACCTCTCGGTCCGCGACGATAGATCGCCGAGCGTTTAACCCATTGCGCCACAAACGCATTTGCAGAGAGCTACACAGACGCGCCTTATATATCTAACACTCCTCCGTGTACCCGCGCTCTTGCTCGGGGCGGTGCCGCCGCCTACGAGCAGAAAAGAGAAGTACTGCATTATGACACTAACGCGCACCGACAGTGAACGCTTCGGTGGTCTCAGCACTACGACGCCTCGATGCCAGCATTCGAAGGGACGCTGGCATCAAGAAGCACTACCAACGCCACCTAGGTGGTGTTCACCGTACTCAGCACAGCGGAGCGTGGCCTCCGCAATTAGCTCTGAAAATGTTTCTGAAGTTGATCGCGGAGGCTGCAATTACGACGCGCTGTACGCGCTGATTTGACTCGGTGACGATTCAGTTACGTGCTTTGTCTTGCGCTATGTATTAGTGTGTCAGTTACGTGCTTCGTCTTTCGCGTTGTGCTAGCGTGTGCAGCGTAGTGCAGCTTCCATATGCACGACGGTTGCTCATGGTCATCGACGTTGGTAGTCGTGATGGAGGAGACGTGCCACCAGGCGTCAGCGTGGGTGCATCAACGCCTAAGGGCGCTTTAGCCACAAAACACCAATAGACATTATATATCAATGTGCAATAAACATTACACTACTTCTGTGAAGACACGTTTCACTTTCGTGTTCTATACCGATTCCTATATAAGAGGGATCAACCACATTTTTTTCATAAGGTTTTTTTTTTCCCCGTTCACCAAATCATGTGCTATATGTCACCCCACCTGCAAGAATATCACAACGCACAGTTCACGAATTTCTACTAAAACCACGCTCACAAACAATTATTTTTTCTGCCTCATTTTTTCCCGACCAGTATCAAATTATAATTCCCTTCCTCAGCATGCTGTCGCAATCACCAGTCACCCGATGTTCATTGTTGATGTTTTTCAGCTGTGCCAAATTAATTGTCCGTTCTTCTTCGAATGCATCATGTAACGCATGCAATTACTTTTATTGTCACCCCTCCCCCGCCCCTTTTATTTTCTTTGAAGTGTACCTTCGTTTTCTTTATGTATAAAAGTTCTTGTGTGAAATGGTTCATCATTGGTGGCTAGCCACCTGCGGATGGTAAACTGCTCGTTGTTGACTGCGGGACCGGGCTCTTAGAACGACTTCCCGATGGTAGAACTCTTTGTCTCCGTAGAGAGGATGTCGGGGAAGACAATGCTGAACAGTGCCAACACCGAAGGATGTGGACAGTTCACCCGCTGCAGAATAGCCTAGCAGCTATGGCGTTGCGCTAATAAGCGCGAGGTCAGGAGTTTGATCCCGGGCGTGGCGGCCTCCTTTCAACGGCAGTGAACACTCGCTTATTTCCGTTTACGTGCACGTTAAAGAAAGTCAGGTGGTCAAAACTGATCAGGAATACCCTGCTACAGCGTGCCTCATAACCAGAATCGGGGTTTTGGCACGTCCCCCAGGAATTATCTTCATATGAAATAGGTGTGGTTAAAATTGTCGTATATGAAGTTTGTGTCTAATAAATCCTTTTATAGTTCATAAAAGCCCTGGTTCAAGCTATGCATGTCACACAACGAAACCGGCAATTCCTCGAACATGAGCGTTGCTGTTGACGCTGGTACTGTAGGGCGGACTTGGTCGTTTCGCGATGATCGGTGTTGCAGGTATTGTGGACTCATCGTTCGCGGACGCACTCCCGCCGGGCGCCCACGTTCGGAGCTAAGATGGGAAGTTGCGCCCCCGACGCCTATATAGGTCAGGAGGACTCAACCGATTCTAGACCATTCCTCTGACTCCTGTATGGCGCAAGATGCCAACGGGGCCGCCCGTCCTTGGGACACGCTGCACTGAATGCCCACAGGCTCATATTCTACAACAGCTAAAACATGCAGTGTTAATCTTTCAACGTGGAGATGAATTGTGATTCGAATCTCTTTGCTGTTGCGCTTTCGCTCCTCACGCCACAGGAAGCTTGACGTCACTAGGAAGCGAAGCAAAGCTGAACCGAGAATCCTGATAATGTCGTATGTGCCACCAAAAAGGGTGCTCTTTATCTCTTCGCTGATCATTGGCCCTCTTTGTTGTTAAAAACGGTGACGCTGCCATCGCTGTTGTTGCCTGCGCCTTCATGCTTCGATTTCTACTATTGTGACGCATTAAAAACTGCTGCTTGTTTCCAGAGTTGTGACCCGGAGTGCAAGCTTCCTCGGCCAAAGTAACACTGTAATATAGTATTTTTGGTGTTGTTGTTGTGGGGGCAACATTAAACTAAAGGACCATTCACTGCTTGCCGAAGACGTAACCCCATCAGGTTCGGTCAACTCATTGGTGAAGAGGCCTTTATATTGTATTCAATGCGGTGTTGCATGACGGTCTCTCTTGTCACAGAGGCATTGAATGTTCCGCGTTTCCATGCGACGAACACCCACTCAGGTGCATCTTCGATTTGTGAGCTGTACTAGGCTTTACTTCGGAATTCCATAGGCACAGCATAGGCTACTTGAATTGTAGAACAAGTCGCCCATTTTTCTGCAATTCAAATTTCTAGAGCGCCAAGGTGCTTCGACCAGACCGGTCCGAGAGCTCGGAAAGCATTTGCTGTGCCAGAGAAAAGTGAGAAGCGAGGCGGCTCCTGTAAAATACCTGCAGCTCAGTACGCTCTCATAAAACGCCGCGGCGCGGAGTTCGGTGCAGGTTTGATATGCGCGGCGTTCCGCGGCCATGCTTCGACCTGACGCGTTATATATACCCAGGGAACGTGGCTTAAGCGGCGTTGCTTTGTAATATTCGCCAAGGGAGGCCCTCCCGTCACGCCACAACGTGGAATCTGATTGATGGTAGGAAAGGTTGGCGCCCACTTTCTCTCTCCTCCTTCGACCCTTCTACTATTTCTCCCAACATTCCGTTCTTTCAGGTTCTACATACACTCCCGCGCCCATCGATCGCCAGTGGCCCGCCTTCGCTTTTGGCGGATGCGTGCCATTCTTGGCGGCAAAGGTGGGAGGTGAGCACGCTGTAACATGTACAAGGCTCCTACACAGCAACAGCGACGCACTGACATCTTTTGACGTGTTTGGCGCCGGAACTTCATCTAAAGCTTCCATCCGCTGGAGTCTTTTTCGTGCTCTCAGACTATGCTTCTCGCAGTGAAGTGCACGACTTTAGCGGGAGCAATGCCAGCACGCACGGATAATGATACTTGGCAGCGGAAAACAGTAGGGTGTATGGGTCCACACAGCTCAATTACCGGCTGTCTTAGTACGGTGCTGTCACTGATGGTCTTTCGATTGAGAACGAAGCTCACTGCGTACAAGCGTTGCACGTTGCGTGCGGGATTTCTCAAGCGCATTCTTCACACATTAGACACAAGAACAACAACGATGACGTCGGCAACAACAACAACAACAACAGAAGAATGTTTCTACCTTGATGGGCGGGAAATAGTGCTCACAATTTCCACACACCTCGAATGTTTCAATTGGAGGTCACGTGCGTTTCCAGCTTCGGTTTTCTTTACAGACAATAATGCGCATCTGTGTTTGTTTTGTTTCGTTTTTTCTTTTGTCATCTCTATTTTCTATCATTCCTTCGGTACTGCTTGCACCAACGCAGAGTAGTAGGCTGTAGAACACAGTAGTTAGAGTCTACCTTTCAGCTTTGCTCTTATAACTAATCTATCTCTCTCGCTTACTCCCTCTCTCACTGTGGCTGATGAGGAAAATGCATTCCCAGTGATGGTGCGTTTACTATGCATGTCAGAAGATTTGAAAGAAGCTTTAGGCGCTTGCTCGGAGCCGCGCCGCTTCTTTCAGATGCATGCATCGGCGAATCGCCGCCTTCTGGTTGGGGCCGTATACATTATACATGTGCTTCGGGACACAGCCGTCCAGAACTTGCCGTGACACTTGCTGTGACGCTTGCTTTGGAGCCATTGACAATTCATTACCTATAGATGCTGCCCGAGAGCGTGACGCGCAGAAGATGATGTCTGCACATTAACTTCCAAGGAGGCTTGACGGAAAGGGTGATGTGGCTTTGAGAGAACCTGGAGTGACGCCACGGAGGGAACATTGCGTCGCCCTCTGGATGACACTGCACGATAGTGAAGAAGACAGCCGGGGCCAAATGGCTAGGTTATCGACCGCCATTCTCGGGTCCGCAATTAACCAGCCACGCTCCAGAAGGAGCGCTGTATACCTGTGGAGTTAAACGTTGCGCTTCACGGTCGCCGTCTTTAATAATTAAGCACTCTTTTTGACACGCCTATTGCTGAGCTGCGCTCGAAACGTCTGAAATAATTTTCTGGAAATACTGACTTCGTGAGGTGAGACGCGCGTGCCTGTATTATACTGAGCCACTTAGGAAATTGTGCCGACCACGCAAGGAACAAATAACGACCGCGAACTCTCCGTAACGAGTGACGCGGCACGGCTGCGTATAATGTCTACGTCCGTACTTCGGGAGACGCATTCACACATTTAATATTACGATCTCGCTAATAAGACGAGGCTTGTCAGCGTCAGTGCCCAGCCTCTAATCGCATGGAATATTCGGTCGATGATTGAGTGAGTGCCATGAAACAAAATGTATGGAAGCAATACAGCGCATTACAAATCTTGAGAAACGATAAACTCTCATTTGCCTAATGTTGCCCTCGAGGCTTAAATTTCACTTGCACAGCTAGCGCCCTGAAGTAAATCCCGGAATAATTAATTTCAGCATGCCTGTCTACGCATTGTTTTCTTTTTCTTTCTTTTTTGAAGAAGTCGAAAGAATAATATGCCGAGTGTTATCCATGGATGGTCCAAAAGAGGCGCAGCCAAGAAAATCGGTCCTTGAGTGCAGCATCATTTAACTCGCAGAAGTTTCAGTAACTTGCACCTGTAATAAAACAGGAAGCGGTAAGAGAAGACATTGTGGGGCCACAAAATGTACTGCGCTGCTGTCACGAATGCCGAGGATCAGCCTTCTATAATGAAAGCTTGATACTGGTCTTTTAATTTGTTTTCTTTTAAATTGTTTGTGTCTGTGTTCGTGGGATAGCCGGAGCATCGGTGACCTGTTTTTCCACACTTTATTTTATAACTTTAATGCTTCTATTCATTTATTTATTCTACCTCTCTCAAATATAACTTAAATATAACTGTCAGGTAAACGTAGGTGCGCGCACAGAGAGAGAGAATTAACATCTTTATTACGTAAATGAAGCTTTGGAGAGGCGTCCTCATTTCAGAATGCCTTGAGCTCGAGCCGCGTCCCGGGCCCTCGCAATCAGCCGTTGCTGATCTGCGAGGTCGGAGCTGGCCGAGGCTCTCTGCCAAAGCTCGTTGGTTTGATAAAGGTTCGGAGGACGTAATGGTGCCTCTCTGCAACACCCTACTGTGTACCTGAGTGACCCGGATTCAGCGCACAAGCGGCATTGCGGAGAGTATTGTGTGGGAGCACAGAATGGAACTAAGCCATGGAATCTTACCATCATTTCCTCATTTCTACTGCCGCTTTCTTTCGGACATTTATCACCAATTTACCGAACTGAACCACAAGATGAATACAAAGAAAACTGCGAAAATATAGATTGAAACACGAGCACATACGGTAACTTCTCAGCATTCCGAGTTTATGACAACTGCTTTATGCAATACAAGCTGCGTAAGCCACTAAGAAAATGCAAACGCTATACACCATTTCGAAGAACACATTACCCAGACTCAAGGAACAGCTTACTGACTACATTATACATCGCATAGTATGTGTTTTTTTTTAATATGGGATATATTGCTGCATACGTGAAGAAACGTTCTACCAACGAATTTGTACTTCGTGTTCTGTAGCTCGTGTTACGCGAGAACCACATGGAAGACAGACACCTGAACAATTTTTCTTGAGCATGTCACACATAATCGGCGATTTATAGCGATGAGCGATGGATACCTGATTTATGGGCATTTCAAGCACGGTGCGCTCGTTTTGCTGTTCATTCGTGCCAGAGTAAATCGAACCGTCACTGCACTCAGTTCATTTAACATTCAAGAATCATATAGCGTTATACTCTTCTTCAAGGCGATAGAAATAAAGCTAAGAGAACACGACCGCAGGAGTGCCGTTAAATCTAAAGTAACAGCTCTATTGAAGCGGGACTTGTTCGCGTGCTTGAGAAAACTATAGCATTAGAGCGCGTGTGCGAGCTATAGCTAATGGCAAGATGCGCCACGTGAGCGTATACAGTGTAGCGAGTATCAACATTCGCGTTTGTGTTCTTCGTTATCCTTTGCCGCCGAAGGACCCATTTCAAACTGTACTTTTTATTTTTACTCGTGTTCCTGGTAATAGAAATAAATGGGGCACTTTCGGGGCCGAGTCGAAAAGCGCTGTAACATTTCTGTAGGCTTCCGAACACTTGCGCAGGTAGCTGCGGTTTACGCATCGTTTCAATGGTGACGTGGTACAGTCATTTCAGGGGAAGAGTGCGATGTGTTTCTAAAGCTGACCAAGACAGAACGGCCACTCGTCTATACTTTTTGTTTCTGTTTCCTTCTTTTTTCGTCTTCACTTTTGTTTTATCATTGTCTTATCCGGTAGCACAGGATATTAGATCGCCAAGATACTTGGGCCGTAGACACCGCAATTTAATTCCAGATTCACTTCAAAAACTGCCCGTAAAACGCCAGAACATTAAAATAAAGCGCTATTCTCTACGGGAGCAGCGAGTATGGTGGTTCATTCAATGTGGGTTCGACGAGAATTTGGTTGTTTTTGTCTTCCTTCCAGCTTCAAGCGGCTTTGTGACTTCGCAAACTGCTCACTTCCCGAGTAATATTGCGTTACAAGTGCAACCATTTGGAATGATTCTGCGTGTACGCCGAAATCTATTGCCTGCATGCATTCAGAAAAATAGCAGTTTTTGAAATTTGGAAATATAGACCGTCCTTTCATGGGCGCCACCATATTGCGTGCGCAGTGCCACCATCTATGGTCAGTCTGCATGGTGGAACGGGTGAGCGCTCCTTGTTGTATGTCAGGTACACGCTCAGTGGCAATTTCTGGTGGTCGTTCTCGCGTCGCGTGGTCTGTTTAGTATGACGCGGCATCTTCTACGTCGGAAAGTGTTCAGTGGGACGTACTGAAGCGATTTCACTTTTTAAGACTCAATTTTTTTTTCGCCAAGTGCGAGCCCGCAGGGTCGATTGTTTACACTTTTATTTTGTTGTTGTATTGTGGGTCTAAAATCTTTAGTGTGACCTACTTGGAAAAAGAGGTCACCATAAAGTGACAAAGATATTTTCCGCAGATACGCATGCGTTGTCTACTCATGATTATATATTGGGCTTGCATAAATACTTATAATAAGAATAAAAATTCGATACAATGGAAGATATATATTCTGATTCGGCACTTGTCCGCTTATAAGTAATCGCCGCTCGACTCACTTGCATTTCAGAAACCGGTGCGCGCATCAATGGCGTAATCGAACCGTGTATGTAAGTACACGCCAGAAAACTCGATTGTTGTGCGACCGTCAGAAAAACCAAACAAGTCAGAAACTTGAAGTAATCTTTCGTCCGATCGCCAACGAGGGGCAATCAGTTTTCGCGAGTCTCGAGAAAAGAAACGCAGGTATGGCAGCATCGTTCGTAATCGACGGCATCGTTTGTAATACCAGCATGCACCCGCCTGTGAACAGAGGTAATCGCACCCCTGTGACATACAAAAATGGCTGTTGATTTACCATTGACACATCGTTCGGTAATTGTTGAATCAACGGACTCTCAACGAAATTTCAAAAGGCATTGAGTTCACTCAACAGTTCCACAATGATATTACCGTTGAGAGCTTTTATTGGGTAATTTGTGTTGGGTAATTATTGGGTAATTTATTGGGTGATTTGTGTTCATTTTCGTAGTTTTTTTTTGTTGTTGTTGTGTAGCAGTTGAGTCTAGAATATAATACTTAGGACTCTCATATGAAGGCTACATTTGAAAACTTTATTAAGAAGCATTATTGCGTCGTTGTTGTCAGTTTGCGGTAGGTAGGTAGGTAGGCTCTTGTTTCGGCTCGCTTTCATAAAAAGAAAACAATGCGTCACCGACGGTGGCATCGAATGTTGGCCGTCTAGCACAGCAGCCCGGTGCTCTAACCTTTACGCCACGAAGGCATGCATACGTCTCTCGTTCCAAAGCGACTCAGCTCTGAAACGCTGGGCGCGCGCGCCCCATGTCACTTCCTCGTCTTCTTGCGACACCTCGCGCTTTGAGGCGCCGTGCTAGACTGTACTATGTGCGGGACCAGCCCACTTTCGTAGCTGTTACCGCTACGTAGAAACTGCGACGTTGAACCAGCTTCATGACCACCCACATGTTCATGTTTTAGCACTTGTTCGCCGGCGTACAAATGCCATCGTCGTATTAAAATACACCAGATGGCATACCATAGGTGCGCGATCCAAAATGCACACGCTTTAGGAAGCGAAAGAATGTGAAATTCACTTGCAAACACGGTGAACTGCGTGCATGTGGATTTCCCCGGAAGTAGATACGGGGGCAGCGTGGATGGTGGCGATAAGGCAAGCGCCGACAAGCGACCACGCTACCTTTGAGCATCGGACGCGCTGTGGGAACCGTGGGATGCAAGCACGCACAGGCTGTAAACATACACTTGAGAGGTCTTCGAATTTCCTGTGCCGCATCCTTTGTCTCGAAAGCATAATATTTTTTCTTATCGTATGGCCGTGGTACTAGAGATCAAACAACGAATGCGCTTCGAGATCACACTGCGTTGAAAGAGTTTCGGATTCAGCAACGGCCGCACCAGTACGACAGCTAATCGCTGTCTCAACGGCTGCTCCCGACACTCGCCTTGCAAGAAGCACGCGCTAAAATTCTTGCAATAGAAGCCTCTCCGAACTGTAGTCTCCCAAGCCTGTAGCTCTCGTATGTTCAGTGAAACAAACGAAGGCCAAAGGGAAATTAAAGAAATAAAAACAAAACTTACGCGCTCACATTATGGCGGAATGTCCAAAATAGCGGCTTTACTTGAGCCGCTATTCTGGTCATTCCGCCATTTTCTTCGAAGCGTGACGTAGGCGCGACGCTTACAAAATGGCGCCAATAGCCCCAATTTGCTTGCGTAACGTGACGCAAATTTGACGTTTCGACTAAGAAACTGTAATGTAGGCATTGAACCTAGCGTTCTTGATAAAGCAAAGCAGTTTTCCTCCCCAGTAAAAATAAAGCAGCTAGCTCAAAGCATACGATTATTCCATCAAAATCGTTTCTCGCTTCCGTCGTCTGCATGCGCACAAGCCGTCGTCTGCTTCATTAGGTAGGACGCGTGCCCTCGGGAAACGGAATGAGTCAACGTATATTGGCGCCCACGCGCGTGCTTTCTACGTTGAACAACATAAGCGACCTACCAGTGATGATGAGCGCGAGCTCTAGGCCACGTTATCGCTATCTCGTGAAACACAAGTGACTCAACCCGACTCGACTGGCTGAGAAGCGGACGAGTATCATCGTTAGCGTTGCGCGCGCCAAAGGCATCCGCTTCCGCGACGCAAGCGCCTGCACTGCCATCTCTTGTTCACTTCGCTGCTTACTCGCACCTCGAGAGCTAAATTCTAGTCACCGCCCTAGCGTATATTTGTTTTATAAATTAAAAAGTCGTCGTTGTCATAGCCTTTGATGACGCGAAAAGTCATTATATTGATTACGATACAAACGGAGTAGTGAAAAGTGCAAAAAGTTGCAGAAACTTTGTTAGTTTCAACCAATATTATTTCAAATAAACGTGTTTTTGATAAAAATGATGGTTCAAAACACAAATGCCAACACCACCCGAGAGCGATGCAAATGCTATGAGCACGCATTGTGAGCAAAAGATTTCCATGGCCCCAAATGACAGGGAAAATGCGGCGATACGCATGCCTCTCGACTGCTATTGCATATGGCCGCTCATTACCATATTTCGCGCTGCTCGTCGCACCAGAAATTATGGCGGAAAATCTCTGCAATGGCGGCCCAGCGCAACGTCACGCAACGTAAAATAGACGTTT
The DNA here is from genome assembly GCF_013339745.2 of Dermacentor silvarum. Taxonomy (NCBI): domain Eukaryota; kingdom Metazoa; phylum Arthropoda; class Arachnida; order Ixodida; family Ixodidae; genus Dermacentor; species Dermacentor silvarum. The sequence continues at coordinate 165,263,113 of NC_051155.1, read as the reverse complement.
ACGAAACGGCCCTTCCTGTGAGGCTCTTCACGGGATATTCCTTCAGCCAATCAACAAGCTGACATGCCGGCTATCTTGGAACGCCCCCACATATTCGCGAAATTGCAGATGCATTGCACGGGTTTCTGCACGCTGCCGTCCACTTTCATTTTAAAGCGCTAAAGTCGCAATATAGGAGCCAAGGACCACAAAAAAGTATTCGTCAATAAAATTTGCAGCTCCACGTCACGTTTCGTCATTCTGATGAAAACGCAAAATTGCATTTTGCAAAACTTCCGTTTCCCGGCGTAAATTTGAAAACACGTGACCTCTCGACAGCCAATGAGAGAGTCAACATGGCGGATAATGGCGGCCGTGCAGCCGCCATGCGTGTCGACAATAGAGCCTTTGGTTACACATGTGCGGTCGTTCGCGCCGCGCGCTCTTTGGTGGAAGTATTATTCTTTTGTTTTCGGACATCATGACGCACGTTTGAATGAAACGGCTCTATGATAATAAGTGGGATGTTTATCCGTTGAAGTCGTTGGCTGACGCAGCTACTGGTCTTCGGCTGATGTTCGAGCCTGGTAGTTTTGATGAGTTGCGTGGCAGAATTCATGATGGAAGGAAGGCGAACAAAGTCGCAGCTGTACTTCTGCACATAGGTAAGTGATTTCGTTTTCTTGAGCACATAGTAGTTTTTTTTTTATTTTGTCTTTGACAAGCGTGAGATGCTAAGCACACCGTTCACTTTCTGCAGGCAAACCACATAACCTGGAGCGAAAGCGCGCGATACTGGCGCTTGCTGCCGCCGCTACTTCGATTGAAACAATAGAAGGCGAAGAAAAGGCAGCGGCGCTCCACGTGCGTAAAATTGCATTGCTTCATTTGTTCCTATCTAATAACTTCACCCTAGAGAACATTACTTTGTATGAGAGAACTCACTTGCAACATAGGGAGCAGCTTCTCTGCACAGCAAAAAATTTTGACAATGGTCACGCCGTCTCACGTGGGCCGTCCCAGCGCTTGTTGCCTCGTTCCGATACGTAAGAGGGGCGCTGACTTTCAGGGCATTTAGGCAGGCATTGAGAGCTTAATGAACCGCGAAAAATCATTTTGGAGCAGGTGGGTAGCTGTGCTACCCTTGTCGTAGGCGGTGCTGCACTGCACATTTACTGATTTAGTAACTATGGCAGCCGCCATGACAATTTGGGCCTGTTGGTATCGCTCTATTTTTCCGGTATTCTTGTCAGGTACTTGCGTTACTAATTTTTGTTGTGCGGGTAAGCGGACTTGTGCGTTTGCACCCCGGCGGCGGGCGCCGTATCTTGAAAGCGATCTGCGACGTGGAAAAAGTTTGCGCCCGTGCGGGCATCATCTGCAAAGCGATCTGCGATGTGAACAAACTGAAACTAGTGCCGGTAGCTTGGTATGCGCTGTGGTTTCGACGTTCAGTTCGCGTTGAAGCGACAGACGGCACGAAGGTAACATTGCTCGCTATTTCCGCGCCTCTCACTCCAGCGTTTTGACGGGGAGTTTACGCGGTCATCGAACAAGATGTGTTCATGTTAGCCTGTGCACGCGTTACACTGTGCTTGTTAATTTAGTAAGCAAATGTTTACAAATTTATACGGCCGATAAAACTACTATCCTTAGTTAGTATAGTTGTCTACTAATTTGCTGTCGCAATCGATGCTTCGCCCTCCAAGCAACCGTGGGACATGTAAATTTTCCTTAATCCGTAGTGGCTCTATCGTATACCTTACGGCTAGTGTGCATCCTTTATTGCGTAGTCGTTAACAGCGCCTCGATTTGCGTTGTGGCTAATGTCACGGTGCGCCGCATATTTCGCCTTTTCGGGGTGTGCGAAGAATGGCCTTCTGATAAGTGCTGTATCGGCGCGGTGACGCTACACGGATACACATCGCAAATGAAGAGAGGCGTGGTGGTGACATCGGAAAAGCTCATAGCCGCCGACGGGCTCGCCTTATCACCCATCGCCGCCAACCCAACCGCAGTGAGCATCTTCATCAAACGTGGCGTGTTGCCGTTTAAGGCGTACTGCACGCTTGTAATGGGCGATAACCCAAACGCGCCGCCGTTCTCTGATGCCTCTTCGAGCTGGGCCGATTCGAATGTGAGTTGCTTGCAGAAACTGAAGGGAAGCCAGCCGGCACATCGGCGCCGCACTCGAGCGCCGTTTGCGCGGCGAGGAATGGCGCCTGCATGAAGACATATCTCACTGCACAGACGCAAACGTGCAATGCGCACAGGACGCGTACGCGACGCGCTGCACACAAATCGCGCGAATTGTTCTTAGCCACGCGGCAGCGGATAGATGCTTCAAAGAAGCGGTTCCGGTTCTCACTAGCACGCTCGCGCGCGCATCGCTCTCTGCGAATTTTTAGGTCAGCCCTGCTGCTCCCAAAGAATCAGACTGCTGCTTGGTATCGGCTGTGCACTATAGCATGGTCTTTCGTTTTGTGAGAGAGCCGGGAATATATTTCACCCGTGTGAAACAAACATCGCTGTGCGTATCTTTGGTAACACTTACGGTAACAACCCATTTCATGATTTCCGCCACGGCCCTCTTAAAGAGACGCAAGTTTTTACGTGCCAGTATAGTGTGTACTACTATTTAATGCGTAGTTATGTATAGTGTGTGGCAGATTCTTAATCTGCATAATCTCATCTTCTGTCTGCATTCCCTTCTCCACAGGTTACACATGCAGCAAATGCCCGGCTGCTAACGTGTCGTTCGTCAAGAACAGCTTGGCGTCGTTTCTCGCAAGACACCTCCATTGATCTGCGGCTGATTCACCAGGAAGCTCGCATCTCTGTTGCCACTCTGCGTGAAGTGGGATTTTTAACTGTTTTTGTGCTGCTCTGTGGTGTGACAGCTGCCGCATGGGCGCTGTGAAGGCTTACTTTCGATTTGCTTTGCCTTTTAGTTGTAAAGAAAGGGCTACTTCTTGAGTGGAGTTAGTTCATTTTTCTTGTGAGAATGTTTATCAGCCTAACCAAGTGATACGGGCTTACTTGAAACAGCAGTGCAAACCAACGAGGACGATGAAATAGGTTGAAACACACACAAGTGCCGACTCAACTAGAAGTTTATTCTTGAAGACAGAGGTTTTAAACACATTGGCCAACTTTACAAAGATAAGTCATGCATGTGTGGCAGAAACAGCCAGGTGCGACAAGAGCCATGTCATGTGGAATAAATGTGCGTCAAAAACAAAAACTGAAATATTTGTCCTAAAAGTGATACTAGCTAACGAGAAATTCTCTTTTAATAACCGCAACTCTTCCCACTAAGGGCAACAGATAGCTTGATTGTGTATTTGATTCTTTCGTGATCAATGAATAATGCTTCCGTAATTTCTCTGGCGTTCTGGTCTGTGTTAAAACAAATATGTTTTTTTTTCTACTGTAAGGGGCAGAACGAACAAATGTTTCATCACAACGACCAGACCATAAGATGAATTATGGAAGCCTTATTTATTGATTCCAAAGAAGACAAATGCATAAGCAAGCTATCTGTTGCTCTTAGTGGGAAACAGTTGGTGTTTTTAAAAGAGATTTTCTGGTTAGGTGGTATCGCTTATAGGACAAATATCTCAGTTTTTGTGTGTGTGTTTTTTTACTTGCATGTTTGTTCTACCAAACATGCATTTCGTTCTTTTTTGTCGCACCGGGCTGTCTGCCGTGCATTCACGGATATTTCTTTGTCAAGTTGGCCAGTGCGCTTAATATCTTTGTCGTCACGAATAAACTTCTAGTTAAGTCAATGCTCGTGTGTGTTCCTACCTTATTTCATCGTTCTGATCTTTGTTTCGGCTGTTTCTAAAATATGTACACACACCAAATTGTCGAAGTATCCGTAAAATTGAGTTGCATGAAGTTATTTGCACTATTCGTTTCTGCAAGAATGGTACAGCTCCTCATCTTGTTTGTTCTTAACGTCGCAGTACAGTTTTGTAGTATATAGCTTGGAAAGACATTTCCTGTCAAAATAATTATGCATGTATCTCGCTTTCGTTAGAATTTTTTTCAACGTGGTCACGTGCTGTAGCTCCCTCCGTCTTTCCGTTACTGTTTGTCCCAACTTTTATATATTTTGTGCAGCGAAATGCTGGTCCAATTTTATACTTCACGTGCGCAAGTGACGTAAATGGTGTTTTGTAAATGGATATATTTGCGTTTTTCACTAGCCCACTAATCTGGCTGTCGAGTTATTGTAACCTTTTCTCGTGCTGTATAATGAGTCGTTCTGGGTTCTTTGATGATACAGTTGCTGGTGACCATTTATTTTAGAGTTGGGAATTGTATTAGCGGTGTGTCAATTCAGTTGTCTGTGCTAAATAAATATTTTATGTCACTTTGTTATATCATTGAAAGCATTAGTTAGCCTTGCATTAGCTCTTCTTGACTGACCGAGGTACCACTTAGTTGCTGCGTAGGGTGAAAAAGGCCCAAAGAAATGTTTCCATTAGCTTTGTGCAAGTCCAGAAATATTCACCTGATGAGCTCACTGAATTCAGAAAATTTCACCAATAAACTCTTCTGTACCCAAAATTAACACAAGAAATTGTGAAATAAATACTGTGCAATTCTTGACTTCTGCCGGGCAAGTAAGCTGCTTTTAGAACACAAAAGGTTTAGAAGTTTACCTCTGAAGCACACGATTCAGGTGTTTTGTATATATTTGCATGAAGTCATTCGTTTCCAGTCTACTTGGTATTTTGCCTCCTCACAGGCAGCCGTAAATCCTTCTGTGAATGTTTACTGGGTGTGTGAAACATCACTGTAAGGTATCCAGTAGTCTTTATTTTGTGTATTTACACATGCAAGCCAATAATAGTTCATGTGTTCAAAGTTAGTTACAAGGGTATGCTTAAGGCCTGCCTTTGAGTCACTTTGCCTTGTAGTCAATGAGTCACAAGAGAAGACCACCGTGATTGTTCTAATTGAGTTCAACATATGGTATTTCACGTGTATTTATGCTGTTAAGAGTGCTATAGGCCTGTGTTTTCAGAATCAATCCAGTTGTGGCTTGTATACTGTAATAATGTTTCATGTACATGTATCTTTGGTGCAAATAAAGATACCTGAAATAGGCCAGTTTCTCCTTTGCTTTTGTTCGGATTACGGAAAGTTATGAACAGGCACTGGGGCATGCAAGTTTGAAGTGTAAAGTAATTTGAAAATTAAATAAACAATAATGCACTCGCCCAACGAAATATCAACATATTTCAATGTTCTCAATAATGCCTTAACTGTGACACTGTATATTCAATGCTGGGTCAATAACCACTCAACAACTGGTCAACGTAACTATCACAACCCCATTACAATTCTGTATCAATGATAAACCAACAGTAATTCAACAAAATTTACCCAACCATATGCCTAAGCACAATGCTATTTCAATGGTAACTCAACAATTACCCAATATTCAATATTTAAGAGCCCTCGACACTTGCCCCAATGTTATATCAACAAAATCACAATGAGTTTTCAATACGATAGCCAACATTGACCAATGTTATTTCAATGTTTCTTAACGAATTTTTTGTATTGGTTCGAAGCGAGCATCTTGCGAGAGATTAGAAACCAGATAGGCATTCCTTTCAGAGAGTAGAAACCAGATAGGCATTGGTATTTGCGAGCGCGAGAAACGGAAACAGCCCGCAAGATGAAACCAAAAAGTGGAAGATGCTTAAGCTTCACCTTTAAGAGTGGAACGCGATAGCGTTATCGGGCCCCGTTCGCATCGCATTTTTCTTTGAGTAGGCTTCACTGCAACACAGAACTTGGGAAAGCTAGCTTACAAAGACCAAGCTTATACCGATCCCCATAAAGTCGGCTTCACTTTTAAACAAAAATGCATCGCTGGGAAGACGTTTTTCCAGGGGCCATATAAGTCGTCTTATATTAAATTGTGAAGGCCCTAGGACCTTTTTTGTTATTTTATTAATTGCTTGTTATTGCCCCGACGCGCGCGCTTGTCCAAAACGCATTAGGCAGGTCAAGTCCCAATTTCACCTGCCGAGGATGCGAGTGCCATCTGGATAAGGTTTTCGCAAGTAGTCTACCCGAGCGCGCCGCTGTTGGTATGGTAGAAATGCTGGAAAAGGGGCTTGTGTTCGAGTTTCCTCGCAACAGCATTATGTTTTCTCGTACGTTCAAATGACAGTCCGATGCCACCATGTCTTTAGGTTGTGGTTAAGTAGTACTTTGCAATTTTTCTGAGAGATTTCATTGTGAGAAATTCAATTTTTCTTCACTAACACCTTGTGCCACGTAGAGAGCCTGCGCGGTCAGTGTGGTTCGGGATGGTTTCCTCCGCCACGGACGCCGACATCCACGCCGATGCCGGATTTTCTACGACACAGGGCCCTTAACGCTATCGCGGTAAATCCTTACCGCAGCGCGTCCGCGCGTGCGCGGATGCGCGACAGTTGCCGACACGCCGGCGTAAACAAGCCGTGGAAATAAAACCAAGAGAGAACGAGGAAAAAAAGAACAAAATTATATCCACACAGGGTGACAGCACTTGCTGGGCAAGTGAGAGTTGAAAAATTGGCGCGTTTTTCAAACATACAGAAGGTGTGGTATACGGACGGTCGGACGGGAAAACTTTATTGATAAAAGCACCTGCGACGTTGCCGGCCCGGGCTCAGGCCACCCTGGCATTATGTGCAGTGAGGCATAGCCTTTCCATCGCTTCCCGAGCCCATAGTTGGTCGTCTAGCTAGATCCGAGCTAGTCAGAGCGCTTAGCCTTAGCTCCTCGAGAAGGTCCGGTTCTATGTTGTCTTCTCTGTATATTGCTCTCATCTCTGCGCATTTCCATAAGACATGAGTCATGTCTGCGTGTTCGTGCTTGCAGAGCTCGCCGCTCGCTTCTGGATATTGTCTGGGATTTACTCTCTTTAAGTGTACTGGGTTTCTGAAGGTTCTGGTTTGCAACATTCTCCAATCTTCTTCTTGATATCCGTCTAGTTTGTGCGGTTGTGGGTATGCGTCTCTTTGTTTCTTATAGTGTGTCAGTATGTCGTGGTACATGACTAGTGTGTCCCTGTCGTCCTGCATCGCTTCTTCGCCGTCGTCGCCTCCTCCGTCTTCCCCATCACCTCCGCCGCAGTCACCTCTCCGCGGGGGGTGTTGGGCTGTCGCTGTCGTCGTCGTCGCAGTACCGTTGCCGCTGCTGCCAAAATGAAACCTTGAGCGCGAGCGCTGGCCGCTTTTGTGTTGGTTGCGGTGAACGCCATCCGCGCGCCGCTATAACTGGCGCGCGTTTAAATGGCTAGTTTATAGCGCCACTCTTGAACACCATGTTATGCACCTGAAAGGCAAGTCTTCTGGCGCGCGCGCCTCCCCGTGTCTCGTGAGAGAACAAAAAAGTTCAGTCTTTGTTTGGAACCCATCGCTCAAGGTCTCATTACTCGTCGCCCGCGCTAACAACCAACATGGGCTTCTCTTCGAAGAGCCAATGGAAATGATAGTCCAGTTGACGTCACAAGCCTCCAGCAGCCCTTGTCATACGGCCAGGTGAGGAAGCTTTGCTGATATGACGAGCGCACAGCTGGGTGATCAGCTATGTTAAGCCGAAGAACTTGATGCGGAACAGGCCTTCGTGGAAGAAGCACAGGGTGAGTGCGTCGTTGCTGTACCGTTTCCGCGGCTGCCAAAATGTCTGCATTGTCTCAAATGTTTATAAAATAAAAGCTTACACCAGCTGTCAGGAGTGGGGTTCGAACCCACGACCTCTTGCGAGGACCAGAGCTTAAATCTGGCGCCTTAGACCACTCGGCCATCCTGACATCAACGGGAGTGGCGCTTACTACGCCGTTGACAGCAGTGATGCCAAGCAAGGAAATTGGTCGTTCCTAATGCAGTGGGTTTGCGTGTGTTGAAAGATGTGCGCATTTCGCAATCTACCGTGGGCTCTACGTGCTATCATAACGGATATGTTGAAAGGACAGCGCAAGGAAATCGAACACAACACCGAGAACGTCAGCATGAATATCGGACTATCGCCTCAAGCAGAATGAACTAGCCGCATGAGTATAGATATTTTCAATATAGGTGTCGCGATAAGCTAGATATATTTGAAAACTAGTTCAACAATTTCAGTTAGTTATACACTTCATAACTAATTTTACGTGTACTGTGTCTTCACCAAGGAGTATAAAGCACCTGCGCAAACTACGTTTATGTACCTCTAATAGCGCTTTATATATAATTAGCGAACGTTTTCCCCTACAACATATTTCTTAGAATTCATCATTGGAACGCGGCGCGACTTAAAAATTACTTGAAGAGGCTGTCATATCCTCCACCATAAATGGTAAATATAAATGAGGAATTTAGCGAAATCTTACTAGTGACTACTTCATTTCATACCTGACGCAGAGCCTACGGTGCGATTGCGAAATTAAAGTGTATCTAGTGGTAAAGTCATGACCATTTAGCTATAATCTGACTAGTACCATTTTCTAGCTATTCTCTCAGAAATTCGGTGAAACAGATGCGTTTTGGACTTTTTTTAAAGAAGGAATATTCCTCATGCACATAGAAAAAAAAACTGAAGCGCCAATGAACGCATTTCTCAAAAAAAAATTACTGAAGAGTGGTGGGAGTAAGCGATCAAATTCCGTCTTGAACACGCATTGCTTTCAGTGATTGGTAGCTGGACTCCAGCGACTTGTTTACTACAATAAAAACTTCGATTAGTCGCAGTTTTGTAGTTATGTAACAATGCGTCGCAATTTGACACGACGCTACCGTCCGCCTCCATATTCCAGCGGAAAAGAAAGTGCCTCCCACGGGTGACTACCCAGACATTCGTCCGAAGGCAAAAAAACAAAAAAACAAATGACAAACACATATAGGTTGTTTTATTCAGTATTTCATAGTTGCGTGGCAACTATGAAATACTGAATACTTCACTGAAATACTGAAATACTTTACCTCTCTGTGGCATGTAGCACGATTCTACTCCCTGAGCTGAACTACTCTGACAGTCGGACATCACGCACGAAAAGCTAAAATTAATAATCGACCGATTACCAAGATTTCGCTAAACAATTTTAAGCCAATTGCTTTATGGTACGTGCTTCAATTTATGAATTCCGGCCGATGAGTTCGCAAAGCATATCCAGTTACAACTAATTCTGAAAATGACACCACTTTCAGGACATACGTTCCAAATAGGCGACCATATACATTGGCGTTTCGATCAATTTTGTGCCTGAATGCTCATAACACGGTTTGTCAAAAGAGTCGAACAAGAGCTCATTTTTTTTTCTGCAGTTCGACGGCGCTTTCCTCAAAACTGGTGCCACATTCAAAATTGGATGTGGATGTGCTTAGAGAATTTGGTGGTTTCATCTCGAATATTTCACGTTGGTGTAACCCAAGGCAATCTGTGTAAAGTTGATAAGCAGTGATATGTTTATTTATCAAATAACCATCTTTATTTCATGTAGAATTAATAATTGCCCGCATCTTTAGGTACATATTGCTGATTTCACATATAGCTCTAAAGCGCCCTACATAAATCAGTTCAAAATTTAATTAGCGTTATTTTGTAAATTTTTCAATTATACATTTTCACTTCTTATCCAAGTACTGTTTGTCTTAAGTAATCCAGCTGAATGAGTTTATTAATGCCATGTGCCACAAACAATTTTTAAATTAGCGGTAACCGAAAAAAAAAGACACGGTGTATTTTCTGAAGCGTACATATGAAAAGAATAAAGCATATCATTTTTAAATGCTCCTAATTTGTAAAAACATAGGCAGATATTGGAGCAATGGCAGGAACGGAAACGCGTATATGTAATGCAAAAAAATAAAAGGCAAAAAAAAAAACAAGTTGTACGTTTGTCAGAAGTGGGGTTCGAACCCACGCCCTCTTACGAGGACCAGAGCTTAAATCTGGCGCCTTAGACCACTCGGCCATCCTGACGACGACTGCCACGATCGTATCGTAGATTACAGCTGCAACAAGGACTGTGGCTTTGACGTCATGCATCGGAACAGCTGTCGCGTGCGCAGCTGTAAGTTTTCCACGTCTGCGCTCGCCCGCACAAATGTCAAGGCGTGCGAGAGCAGCTCAGCCACATTCGTGAGCAAAGGGGGGAAAAAATTGATACGAATGAGTGCTGTACAGTTGGCGTAAAACGTTTGCGGACTACCTTATATTTAGAGATAACTAAATATTTACACAGCCCGAGCGTGGTAGATTGGCTTCCATCCTGTACGAACAACGTAGTGTTGTGCAGTTTTGTCGACTAAGTTAACAAAGTACTCTGCAATTCAAGTCTTTCTCGGAACACCTCCTCTGTAAACATTTCACGTCGACTGCACATACACAATAGTGCTGTGCGGGCGTCGTACTAACTGTGCCTATAAACACGTCATTGCAAGAAACACAAGCACAATAGTTGCTCTCTAAAGCTTGAGCTGTCTATAACTTTTATGTTCTCACTGTAAGCAGGAAATTCGTTTTCGTTTTTTTTTCAGTTTACTTTTATTTTTTTAATATTAATATGGGTACTCATCTACAACAGCAATCGGAAGCATATTGGACGGGGACTGAAAATTGACAAACGACTACACTTGCCAACGATTTTGACTGAATGCATGACGTCATCCCAAAAGCTACAGTTAGTTAAGTCTCCTTACGAGTATAGAATGCGAACGCACTATTTTGACGTCCACGTCACGTGACATTATCACAGGACGTCATCACTTGGTCATGTGACCTTGTATCTTAAGGGTCTTACTTGGTCACGTCACTATGTCACATGACGTGATCATGTGCTCAAGCTGGGTAAAGTCAATTTTGCGGGTGGACCACTCATGTTTTGTGGTGGGCCAAGCAAACTGTGCGAGTTGGTGAGGTCGATTTCGAACGTGGTTGAAGTCCATATTGGGCGCCGGCAATTTTTTTTTTTTTTTTTGCGGAGGGGGGGGGGGGGGCGCTCATGTCAATTTTGGGAGTAGGCCAGGTCGGTTTTGAACACGGGTCTTCTAAATTTCCGGGGTGGGCCAAGTCAATTTTGGGGGTGGGCGACACAAATTTTACTGGAGAGTCAAGTCGATTTTGGGAGTGGGCCAGGTCGGTCTTGAACGCGGGTCATCCAAATTTCTGGGGTGGGCCAAGTCAATTTTGCGAGTGGGCCACGTCGGTTTTAAACGTTGGTCAACTCAACTTTCGAATTGGGCGAAGTCAATTTTTTGGGGTGTAGGCCACCCAAATTTTGGGGGTGTAGCCAAGTGAACTTTGGGAGCGGGCCAGGTCGGCTTTGAACGTGGGTCAACTTAATCTTCGAGTTGGGCAAAGTCAATTTTTTGTGTGTGTGCCACCCAAATTTTGCGGGTGGGCCAAGTCAATTTTGGGAGTGGGCAACGTTGGATTTGAACATGGGTGAACTCAATTTTTAATTGGGCAGTCAATTTCTTGGGTATAGGCCACAGCGTCCGTCCGACGCCATGGCTGTTCACCGTGGGATTTCCCAGTGCGAGCCGGAGTCCAGCGCCTGGAACATGACGTCATCACTTGGTCAGTTGAGTTTTTCTTGCCATCAGATGGGGGTGAACGCCGGACGCTCACCGGATTTTCCACTTCTTTAGGCATATAAGGCTTTCGCCTAAATAACGAGTGAGTCTAGGAGCAGTGTTATACGGAACGGCGTTCAAAGGAACGGCGTTACTGGAACTAGTTCCTTTTGGGAGGAACGGAGGAACGCCACCGTTCCATTAAGGGTCGGTGGAAGTGTAATGGTAACTCATTAGGTTTATGAAGGAATGGCAGAGGGAACGGAGTTCCTTCTGTAAACGATCCCCAGCATCGAACAGACGCACGCGCGTACGTAGCACATCACGCAGGGTGGATGGGCAACCACGTGAGGCGCAAAGAACTAACGCTTGCCTGTCACGTGTCTGTGGGGCATTTTTTCTCATGAGTTCTCCGTTGTATTTCTTTATTACTAGGCTTCAAGATTATCACGTGACGCTCCCTCCGGTAGTTTCTTTCCTCCATGCCAGCTATACCGCAAAGGAACGATGATGTCAGGATCGCAGCGCCACTCGAGGGACTTCACGGCGGATGGAAAGTTTCCAGTCCTCACGTCCTCGTGGGCACCGAACCCTTCCGAACGGGTGATGTGAAGGCACTGTTTGAAAAGAGAGTGATTGAGTAAAGATGACTACGCTCTCCGCTTGGGAGCTCCACGCAAAATCTGGCTGAAATGTTCACAGCAGCGTAGGCTATCCGTAAACTGTGTTTTTTCTTCAAGCCCGAGGGTTGGTTCAGGGCGCCTTTAAAAGAAAGTACACGAAAGATCTTACATGGCTCCCAAAGTAGGATGTGTCAGCCGCGGCCCGCAATCGGACCACCAACGTCGTGTTCACAACGTTGTAGTGATTGAGCTCCCGGGGCAGGTTAGGGAGTGTGACTAAAACATGAAGCTATATGATTGGGCATACTTTCGAATGGTACAACTCCTTGGCACGTCAGTGCCCTTCGACAGTCGATGCCAATGTATAAAGAGTGGACTTGCGTAGTGAGAGTCGATATTTCTCTACGCTTCTTTTTCCCGACGTTCACTTATTGGACATGTATTTCATTCGTACGAACATTTCAAGAAAGGCAGTCTCTAACCACGAAAAGAAAGGACAGATGATTATGTATTCCATTGTTATGACCGATATAATTGATGCTCTCCGCGTTGTTTTCAAGGATTCATAATCCCTCTTTAACAAACTGGTCTCGAGAGCCACGATACGTCGCGTGCTGAAGCAGTTGAACATATGCCGGAGGACATTCTCGACGCCATCTTCGTAATGACTCCTTGTCACTTTCTTTTTAACAGCGAAGCTGTTGTAGCTAACAGTAAACAGTGGCGCCTGCTGTCGCAAAACCTCGCCGAGCTATGACGTCACTGCGTTGCCTAGCAACCGCCTCACGGAGCAGCGTGTGCCTCACCCCCCTCTCCGTGCCGTCCACATATTGACGTCCTTGACGTATTAACATATTGACGTATTAACGTCCTTGACAGGGGACGTTAAGGAGAGGGAAGGAGAGCATGCGCACGGCGCGCGCAATGCTCGGAAGAGGGAAACAGAAAATGAGAGCGAAATAGAGAGAAAAAAAATGTCACAGTTTCGCCCTAAGGGCGAAGCAATGAATGCGATAGCAACACAGCAATGTCATACGAAGTAAGGTGAGCGGCTTTGGTAGCAATATGAATTGTAGTAAACATGAGCTGATTAAGCAAGCAGGTGTGCTGCGGCGTAAGTAGACCGACATGAAGAGAGAGTCGATGACCACGAGAAGGCGCGTGTGAAACGGTGGTGTTGATGAGAAGCGCTTCCCGTGGGCAGCGCGTGCGAAGGGACACACCTGTAGTGCTGCACTGCCGATCCGGGCAGCATTGCATGTGTAGCGTGCGTTGAAAAATGTGGCCCGAAAACTGAATGAACGAGCGTGGTGTGAGCGCGCACAAACAAACATGAATAGATCACACTGAACGACTGCAGACAACGACTGTCAAAACGCTGGCAGTGAGCCCATACACCGCAGCGGGCGAAGGTACGTGCGGTCTATCGCTTCAACGGAAACTGAGCGGCGAATGCACGGCGCATAAAGGTCAGAGCCGTGTGGATATAAGAGGCGAGCGACGAGCGCGGTTGTTGGCAGAGTAGAAGTGCGCCCCCCCCCCCCCCCCCCCGCGCGCTCCCTCTGGCGCTGGCTTCCCGCTTCCTTGCTTGCGCGTGGGTGATTGAGTGCGTTCGCTCTCCGTGATAGCGCGCGTCCCCGCACGCTTCCGCTCGGGCATACGGCGCGTGGCGAAGATTTTATTTATAGGGAACCTCACGGCGACAGCGACGGCGACGGCAGAAATCCGGTTGAAATGTCCATATAATTGCTATCGCAATAAAACAAATTGTAGCAGCGCCAACGAGGCAACGCGCAGAGCTGCCGCCGACGCCGCCCGCGTTCTAGCCGCGCATGCGCCGAAGCAGTAGCGATGACGCCACCTCGCGATAGTAGCGAAAGGGAAGGTACCTCCGAAAATGATCGCCCGAGAATACCTTCCTTACATGCGTAGTTAAGTTAAACCAAATTAAGAGCCAGCAACAACCAAGTTAATGCCAAGCAGTAGCAGCCAGTAAGACTTGAGGATTGACACTTTCGCTGTGCCTAAGGTTTGCACGACCGAGTGCAAACTTGGCCGCTTTTTTCATTGTGTCCCACAGTTATATCACTTCAGTTACGCCGCCAACTGAATACTACTTCAATTAATGAGTGAATGAGTGAATGAATGCATGAACGAATGAATGAATGAATCAATCAATCAATCAGTCAACAAATAAATAAATAAATAAATAAATTTCCCAATTCTGTGATTTTGCGTGCCAAAACCACGATATCATTATGACGCACGCCGTAGTGAGGGACTTCGGATTAATTTTGACCACCTCGGGTAACGTGCACCCCGTGCACGGTACACGGGCGTTCTTGCTTTTAGCCCCCCTCGAAATGCGGCCACATTGTCCGGAATTTGATCTCGCGCCCTCTGGCTTAGGAGCGCAACCCACAGCCACTACGCCACCATAGTGGGTCAATCAACCAATGAATTTATTTATTTATTTATTTATTTATTTATTTATTTATTTATTTATTTATTTATTTATTTATTTATTTATTGTAGCACAGAGGTCCTTTAAAGGACAGTAAATCCAAAGGAAGGGGAGGGTAGTAAATACGGGAAATAAACAGGTGCAGTAATTAAATGACACAAGTATGCGTAACATGGCCGAACAAATAAAAGGCAAAAAACACATTAGAAGGATCACGGTATGCTGAAATATCAAGTAACCAGAAAATGAAAGCGCATTGCGAAAATGCAGGCAGAACACAATACGCAAATAAATAAATAAATACATTCATTAATAAATTCATTTTTAATTACCCTTACAAACAACATTTTGTTGATTAGTCAATGCACAATGGGCTTCCATCCTTTCAAAATATATGCACTCTAGCAAGTTTCACGCGATCTTTGAGGTTTCTCTGTACACAGCAAAGTTGGAGAGCATACAAAGGAAAGCGATTGGATTTATTTTTAATAAGTATCGCCGTCTTGACTCCCCTACAGAACTATTAAGACAAGCTGAACTTCCCAGCTATACAAAATCGAGCCCGACTACTTTGTCCTAAATTTCTTTTCCTTCTTCTTAATGGCAGCATGAAAATCAATGCGAGTGACTACTTACTACAGACAGGTACACGTAGTTCTCGAACAAAACACTCCAAGCACTTAACAGAATACAGTTTTCACAACGACGTATTCAGGTGCTCCTTTTTTTCACATGCAATCCGTGAACGGAACTGTTGCCTGATGACGTTGTCACCTGCGCATCACTCGAAACTTTTACCGCCAAGTTATAAACAATGCTTTGTAGCTACGATCTGCACGTAGGCAGCGCTGTGTCGTACAATGGCATTCTGATTCACTTCTCAGTGTCTTGTTGTCTGCCCTGATATATATATATATATATATATATATATATATATATATATATATATATATATATTGTTGCTGCTCATGACTCCCCCAGTACCTGCTGAGTCTTGTCTCTTGCGCAATGAAGGTCCAATATGTTTACATTTTCCTTCTTTGTTCTTCTTTTGTGTGCTAAACCTTCCAACATGGCGTTTACTACTTTTTTCCCCTCCTTTTATAGCACTTGTATAATTAATATAGAGTGCATATGTACTGCCTTGGTCACCTAAACTAATCAATGTCCGCGCCTACTTGAACTGTGTTCTCTTGAATACGTATCCTGCCCCTTTCCTGCAACAGCCTCAAACGTGAGGCTAGCAGTATGTTCAAATAAATAAATAAATAAATAAATAAATAAATAAATAAATAAATAAATAAATAAATAAATAAATAAATAAATAAATAAATCTTGGCCACCATTCAATAGCTTCCGCGACCGTTAGACCAAAATAATGATTGAGTTCTGTCTTCGGACTATATGCTAAAAAATGCGAGTTCTATGTCCGCGTATTGCCGGACGTCGTTTTCCAGCTACTTCGTTCTGTTTTGTGCAGCTTTTTTACCGCAGGCGTTTCAGAGTCTACATATTTTGCTTTAGCAGCTATCTTTCTCCGACGACACCCGAAATACGTCACACATGCCGGAACACCATCCTTAAACTGATATCACCAAAAGCGACATCGATCATTCGATTCCGATGAAATATTGGTCAAGGTCGGCTGCTGTACTTTTATATTTGTTCTTGTACGTATCCAGTACCAATAGCCAGTTCAAACTCACAAGATCACGCGCCATTCAAAGACGGAGGGAAAAAAATCGTGAATGATATTTCCAATTTTCCTCACCATGCGACATCAAGGGAAAGCCTGGGTCACGGTTTCTCTGTTCAAAAATTGATTCTGGAATTTGAAAAAGAAGAAAAAATAAACGCTCGTAGACGTCAAATTTCGTCACGTATCGGGAAACCGCATCAGTGTGATGAATGCTTGGTGATAGGCCGCCCGGCGTGTTCACTGTTACCAACCGCCACAGTAAAATTGAAATAGAGTTTTTTCTCCTTTTTTCCGCGAATACTGTACCATTCCCGCTAGAAGCAAATTACGCCGAATTAGGAATATTTTTCACTAAAAGGCATAGAAATGAGATACGTCTTGAGACTCGGCCGTCACTAAAGTGTCATTTCCGAGTTTCTTTCTTGACTACTTTTCTTTTACTTCCTGCCCCGGCCCTACATTTGGCGAGGATTTCTCTCGCAATTGAAACCAATATTGTCACTCTTATTGCACCTGCAGTCGTTCTAGTTCAGATAAGATATTGAATCCAAAATAACGATTCGGTTGATATGTCCCTCGCGATATTTATGACGTGCCAGTTCCTGAGTATTTGACCACCTTCGTTCCCAAGATCCAAATTGTATTTTACTGAACTTTGACGCCTAGCGCAGTTCGTAAACACTATAGAACTTTGGCGTTGCTTTTGTTCAGCGCTATGCCACTGAAGCTAGCTCAGAGAATCAATGTTCATGTTCGCAAAAACGTTTTTGCGCTAGACTTTTTATGTAAGAGCACATGCCGTATGATATATCATTAGCGAAAGTGGCCAGACATCGGCAGGCAGCGCCTGCGAACGAGAAAGGTCGTCAATTGGGGCGCATGTGCTGCAGGAACAGACTGGATGAAAAAGCTCGTTGCACTGCACGTAACTTCAGCAACTATAGCGCTCTTAGAACCTACGTAAACGTTTCGCGATCCAGCCAAGAAACGCAACGTACCGATCAACTCTTGGGGGGGGGGAGGTAGGGGGGGGGCAGGGGGGGGGGCAGGGGGGGGGGGCAGGGGGGGGGCAGGGGGGGGGGCAGGGGGGGGGGGGGCGTACAACACTTTGTAACATATTCGGACCAACCGAAGTACGGAAAATCAAGCACATCGTCCAAAACAGTAGCTCAAGGTTCATGCCTGAAACTGTCGAATGCGAAGAATGCGATGATTTATCGCGTCTGCGACCTGCAGCATTCACGCCTTATGCATAAGCGTTACAAAATACGTCAACGCTGTGCGATTTGCCAACACGTCCGCGTCCCTTTCTTAGTGAAAACATTGCTTGCCTGTGCGGTTATGAAGCAAAGATATATGTAGCTCACTATATAAAGTGGCGGTGACAAACAGGACGCACATTTCTTGTTTTCGTGCTTTTTCGTTTTATTATCTCATTGGAAAAACACCGGTGAGCAACTGGGCTACTACGCATTTCATGACACGTAGCCGGCAAAAAAATACCCGAGGATACCCAAGCACTTCCTATGAGTTTTGAATGCGAAAGCCTTATAATGTCCAATTGAACGCCACTGAGAAAAACAGCGGTGCAAAGTACCTGTTTGCCCCTAGGAGGACTATGTGCCAGGCACGTTGACGATGACATGAATCCTAAGCGCATGCATAGTACTGGAAGTTTGTTCTTCGTGATATTCCCCAGCGCGTGAAAGTGAAACGAAGCTGCCGTATCGTCCTTATGATTAATAAATGCTTGAGGGCTCCATCGATATTAGCATAGTTTGCATTAGGGGCAAGAGGTGTCTGTAGCTCTTGCAGCGATAGAGGGGTCGAGGGATAGAGCACCATAGCCGAGAAAACGTGCACTGAGTCATGTCCTAGACACCATTAATCATCCCGAGGAGTACCTAAATAGCTGATCCCGAGGGATGGTACGGTTGTAGCTTCACCCCTCCGAAACATTAGATGTTTACGGACAGTCGAGCCGTCACGCTTTCATTACCACCGGCCACCAGATACAAAGTCGCCTTGTCATGTAACAGCAGTTAGGGGACTTCGCTCCGAAATTATCTTGCCCCTATAGGTGCTCGGCAACCGCTGGTTCGCTTAAGATATCTTTTTTTGTTTTTCTTGGCTGCAGGCTTGCTACATCGAGATAAAGGCCATCTAATTTACCACTAAACGTCGGAATACCATGTGGGGAGTAGAATTAAACATGCATGAGGACTACGATAAACACGTTCCGCCGGTGCGTGCGTTGTATTAGTGCGTGGGCGCGCTGGCAATGATCTTGCAAAGCAGTGACTATGACTCGGTGAACAGATTATGTGAACCTGTCGAAAATGTATAGGGTAATATGCAAACACAGTGAAAGACAGATCAATAAAACAATGTAAGTTATAATAATGCTAGTTCTTTCTGTCTGGCTCCCCCCCCCCCCCCTTGTTTTTCCTTTTTTTTTTTGTTGAAGACGCATGTTGCTTTCATCTAGCCCGGAAAGGAGATGCACAGACAGAAATTCACAGGAATGACAACGGCGGGCACGCTAGAACTCAACATTGCAATATATATACCATATATATATATACATATATGCTTGTGGTCGTTCGGCAATCTCAGAAAGGAATCAATTGCCCAGAGTAGTTCAATTGGGTAATCGGTGGCAAACGTCATGCTGCACTAGGTCTTATATTGAAGGATATGTTTTCTTCCCTCTTCTCTGTGGAGTGGAAAACTTGATAGGTAGGATCAATACTGTAGGGAACGTGCCAAAGTGTGCTGCTGCCATCTGGTATCGAAAGAGCACAACAGATTCTCCGCATTAACCCCCGAATCTTCGCGCGTGAACTTCCTGCCGCTTTCGTTTGTCTGATTTGATTATGACAGCCAATGCAAAGCTCGAAACAGAGTTTTCTGTTTCTGTGCGGTCCATTACGCTGTCTTCGTTAAGTCACGTGCATCCTCATAAGCTTGATCGTGGTCATAAAGCTAAGGAAAACAAGGCTTGCACACGAAATACACGGCTCAACTACTTCTTTGGGTTAACGTAATTAAACATATGATACCTGCGTAAAAGTGGATGCCATAAGCATGGGACGGCAGAATAGTGGACAAGGTGGAGCCGCAACATCTCATTCATTGACGGATGCTCATAATTACCCTGGGGAAAAAACTGAAAGGCCAGCTAATCGACAAGAAGGCAGACCATGGCTATATATGCTAAGCAGCCTCGGCGCTTCGCAGTTCGTGCAGGTTTTCTGTACCAAGCAGACTCTGAGACAACAACAACAACCAACAACAACAGTCTGATATTATTATAATATTTTTAGGGGCTTGGTTTGCCTATCATACACTATCGTAAAGCTTTCTTTTGACAATGCTCTCTTTGGTAGTCTGGTACTATCGCTTGGATCGTAAAACTCATAAACCTTTTTTTTAGAATTTTGTTTAGATTTAGTTGCTGTCTTTTACGCAAGAGTTGGTAGAAAAATGGCACCTTGAATGACAGAGTCGTCAGATAGTTGCTGCTTTATAGGATGTTATTTTAGCCGCTAGAGTTCTGGTGTCCTTTTGTTGTTCCTTTAGGTTTATTAATGTTGCAAGTAAAGTTTCGCGGAACTCCCGACCTTCATTGAAAGAAGTTATCATTATTTGAAACCTATTCGAAAATCATTTGATTTGTAGATGTATTCGATTTGGTATCATCGCTTTCGAATCGCATGCGATTCGGTTTGAAAATTACTATTCGAACACCGCCATACAAGTATACACTTCTACGCATGTGATTCATGTGGTGTGGGCAATGCGACAACGCAGAATATTTTCACACTATCATAATAATCAGCAGTCTATTTTTATGTTCACTGCAGGACGAAGGCCTCTCCCTGCGATCTCCAGTTACCCCTGTCTTGCGCTAGCTGATTCCAAAATTCTACCTGCAAATTTCCTAATTTCACCATCCCACCTAGTTTCCACAGTATAGTGCACGATAAAACCAATCTTGGTGTTCAATTCAACCATGATACGGGTGCGATCTTCGGTGGCTTGTAGGGAAGTATACCTATCTACTTAATGTGTGTTTCAGCACGCGAGAGGTCGAGAGTGCTCGTATAAAGGCGCACTATAGAGCATGACGTCGAGGTTCTCGGAGGCGACAAAATTGGTAAATTGCAAAACTGGCAAAAATTGCTTTCGCCGCATTGAACCAGCAAAAGCACAACCTTTAAGATCCGCATTTTAAATCCAGAGGGCGCCACCCTATGAGGCGTGGATTTGGACACCACCTGTTGGTTTGTCATCCTTTGCACGCTCTTCTTGATGACGCGTGTAAACGAAAAACCACGCACATTTCATTCATTTAACGGTAATTTTCGGGTTTAATTTCCATCAGAAAAAGAGGGATTCCATGGTTTCTTAAGATACCTTAAATGTAACCCTTCGAACCATTTTCCGAACTAAGACAGCAAAGGTATTATGCGCCGTTTTGGGGTTACGTCTCAACTGAGAGAAGAGAAGCTGCCCGCGGCTTTAGCCGGCGCCATCTACAGGTGCTGACATCCTGAACACTTATTAAAAAAAAGGACATTAAACGACATTAAACTTAACGTCGCGAAGACTGATGAAACAGCGGAGCTGGTGGCTTCAACTTGGCTTTTACTTCCCTATGGGTCTCTTCGTACCCTTGCCGCGACGCCGCCTCCCTCACTCGAAACTCGTGGTCTTCGGATCTTCGCCGTCGCTTAGCCTCGGCTACCCTTGCTCGTAACTCTGGGTCGGCACCTCGTCGTTGGGCCCATGCTCGAGCAGCTTCCCGTCGTCTTTCCTGGCGCGCCACTTCTTCTTACGGAGACAGTTGCTTCTTTAGTCCTCGCCATACTCGTCGCCGAACGTCGGAATGCTGTGCGCCGACAGTGCACGCTTATATTGGACCATCCCCCCTTCCGCTCTCTCTCCCCGGAAAGGATTTCGGGATAGCCGGAACTGACGTAGCCTACCTTCCCGTATTTTTACGTCTAAATAACAAGAAAAAAATTACAGGGCTCAAGAGAGAAAGAAGGAAAGGTTAACGAAGGTTGCATTTGTTTGACCATTTTGTTAAGAACAACTTCGATGAGATGCACGCCGTCGTCATCGCCCGCTGCAACAGTGTCTGCCATATGGCCCCCATATACATGCACAGATGGCACCACCCTCATGCTTTCCGTGACACACAGAACACCGCATCAACTGCATTGGTGACTGCATTGGTGACTGCATGGTGACTGCATTGCAAAGCACACAGAATCCCGCACAAGGGCACTAACACTGTCTGATAAGGCGATGGTTAGCGCGTCCGGCCTTCAACTTCACATAAGTGGTGTCCAAATCCACTGCCCAGCGTGCGCGTCCTCGTATTAGCAGAAAGAGATCTCGAAGTTGATGCTATGGCCCGGAAGCAGTTGCCGAGTCGGATACGCGTCATAGCCGCCATGTTTTGGACATCACCTATTTCCGCAAGAAGCGTGAGTTCGATCCCTTGTTGCTGTGGCTGGACACGTGTATACTTTGCGTGCGTGAAGTTCAAGACTGAGGAAGCGGACTGGATGAAGACACAATAAAGTCAAAGATGGCATAACGGAAGGGACACAACACAATCCTTCTAGCTATTAATTGCTGTCGCAATAAAAGGAGTCCGGGTGGAATGAATCTTTCGCAGCTTGTCGCTTTCCCTACTCTAAATCTCTAAACGACGGGGAATTGTTAACAGTACAAACAGAAAACAAGAAAAACTATTAAAGTAAAAGCACCGTTTGGCTGTTGTTCAAGGCTGAGATATCTGACGGTTGTCGTCATATTAAATTAAATTGTGGCGTTTAACGTCCAGAAACTGCACAGCGGGAGTCATGAGCGAAGTGGTAGCGGTGAGCACCAGATGAGATTTAACGACTTGGGGCGTCTTTAACATTTGCCCAATGCACGGTGCACTAACGCTATTGCATTGGATTCGTCCGCATAGGAATGCGACAGCCGTGGCCATGATCGAACCCATGACCCGCGCTCAGAAGCCACGGTAGCTCAGCCACGGTAGCTCAGTGTCACAGCCACTGAGCTACCAGCGGCTGATAGAAAGTTGTCGTGCAACCAGCCCTAATGGATCGACGACCATCCCCCCCCCCCCCCCCCCCTCCCTCTTCCCGCACCAAGTGCAGTCGAACGCCGTTGCGTTGAACGCATTTACTTCGAAATGACCTGTATAACGAAGGGGACAACTTGAACTGGGCAGCTTTTTATCCTACACCTGCATTTTGAGCGTCAGTATCAACCAATTATTTATAATAAACTTTGTTTAACGAAACGGGCAGCGCGTCCCGGGTCATAATTCGTTCACATAATTAGAGCGAAGTTACTCTAAACCGCCCGCACGGATTCTGTTTAAACTTCGAGTTGGCGACATGCTGGTCTTACCAATTAAATACCCTGGGAACGGATAGGGACTTGACTACTGAGACTAGAGTGATAGCGTTTCGAGAAATGTTAGCGGCAGTCAACTGCCATTTAACTCGTCCTTCTGTGACTCGTGATTTCCAACTGAGCTCGCTGTCACCCTCAACAACACCAGGTCAGTGGCATATAATTTTACCCTGCGAAGCAGTGCGTGGAGAATACCAGACCTGATTTTCTAAATGAATATTTCAGCCTTGTATGAAAGTTTGATTGGTTTCACCAGACTTGGATTGCCGTTTTAGAGCATTATCGAGCATCATCTGAATCCCAACGTGTGGTGTACAACGAAGGATATTTAGTGCTCCACTTACTTCTTTGTCAATGCTTCTGAATTTAGTTCACTCCGTGTGTCATCTGAACTGCATTCCCTATTCCACTAAATATAAACATACAGATTTTTGCGTCACTGCGCACACTGTGCTGCCGTTAGACGCAATATAGGACAGCTCAGGGTCAGCAGGACCTGCGAAACGCAGACTGGTTAGCCATAAATGAGCTAAGTTACTTGTAAAAGATGACTCATGTTTCAGTAATAAGGGTGCAATCAAAGCACGGCGTTGTTGCTTTGCTGCACGAGTGGTAGACTTAGCAGTTTAATGTTAATTTACCCTATTTATGCATAACTTATATTGGCTCTAATGTTTAGCTTTCCCAGTCCAACCGACTAATTTAATAATCTTCGCTCTCTGATAATACAATTTCCTGCTGTTTCTGTTTACTGGCTGCAAGGAAAATAAGTTTACCAAGTTCATAACGTATGATGTCAGGTTGTGCGGCATTTGTTCTCTCCTTTTTGGAGCAATCGCTTGAAGTTCTTTCTTTCCCCGCTTTCTCTAGCCACGAAAGTTAGCCTCACATTTTGCTTTCTCTTAGTCTTGATGCATTCGTGATTTTTCTCGCGAACTAATAAAACTGGACGTCCGCTGGCAAGCTGACAACCATTCTGCAAGACGCGATCACTCACCATATATCATGCCCTCGCTGGGGGAATCTATACGAAGAGACTTCATTCAAACCACATGCTGTTTCTCACACTCTTTAGCTTTAATGGCTGGTCCGTCCAGTTTGGCACGTCGACTAGCGAACACTCTGTTTCCGTGCGCTTACGAAGGGCACCTGTCTGTCTTCCGGAAGGATCCCCACTTCGACCAATATTCTCCTTGACAACCTCAAGTTCCCCCGGCAATTTCTTGGCACCTGTCAGCGGCTGGCGAAAGTTTCTTAGCTGTAGAGGCTCAAATTGCTCCGAAGAGTTTTCCGGCTTAATTCCGGGGTGCTTCCTCAAAGATATACCGGGGCTATATACTCATCCCTCCGTTTTTTCGCGTTATTAATTGAGTGATGCTTAGGAAACAGCCAGCGCAGGTTCCTCCTAATTTGCTTATATGCACCGGAAGGGATTTTGCAGATTAAAGCGCACTTCATTAAGCTTGTTTGCTATGTTTTCTCTTCTATTTACAATTTCCTTCTTCCTTCCATGTAACGCCGTGCGAACACAGCCTAGGCTGCTGCATGCTGCACGAGACGCGATCGGGGCGGCTGGACTTCCATAAAAAGCTCGAGCAGTTAACACTGAGAGAGCTATACTTAAATAAAAAGAAACACAAATATATTTTAGGGACGAAACATAAATTGCACGAACCAAACACTGTGTGGATTTGGCGCTAGAATGCTTCAACGTGTAGAAATTCGGAAGGGCAACAGTGCTACGCCTGGGCACAACGTACACCGCGGTTGGCATACGCCTCCCCGTCGACCGCGGCATGATTCAAACTCGAGGAAACAACCACCTGGAAGAACTGGTCACAAAAGCGACAGGTTAAAGCGCGGCATGCGTGTGCGGGGTAAGGAGGTTGGCCGGCTGGTCGGCCAGCGTGACAATAGCCGAGGAGCGAGGGGCTGGGGTCGGTGAAGAAATATTGAATGGAGGTAACCGAAGGGATCTGCGTTGCCTCACATCGACGCGGCGGGCAACGTTTGAAGTTCTGAAGACGGCGAAGTAGAGTGGGCAGGACACAACAGGGGTCGGTGGAAAGAAGATGTGGTGGACGAGAGCAGGTTGGCTTTTAAAGGGGACGTCAACCTCCTGTAAATTGGCGTAGGCGATATTGCGATTGTCATACGAAAGTTTAAAAAAAATCACCCGAGCGTGCGCGCAAGCGTGATTTTTTTTTTATTGCGATAGCAATTATATGGACACTCCAGGCGCATTTCTGCCGTCGGCGTCACCGTCACCTTGATGTTCCGTATAAATTCCTATGGCGATAACATCTTCGCTGTATGTGCGAGTGAAAGCGCGCAAGGGTGAGCCGATAGACGATGGCGCCTCAATTTCCCACGCGCAAGGTGGCATAGCGAGGAGGCCCAAGGCACCGGGGGGAGGGGCTTTCTACTACGGCAGCTGCTGCGTATGGCGCGGCCACGCGAGCCCTATATGTATATGCGACCTGCGATGGGGACAGATAGTCGAGTGCTAGTAGCTTCATATGTGCTGTGTTTTCGCCGTTTCGTTCGCGTTGAAGCGAGAGGCCGCACGAAGGTCAATTCGAATGCTCGCTGCCGCCGCGCTTTCTCACTCCAGCATTTTGGCAGCGAGTTTCGGCGGTCATCGAGTGAGAAGTGTTCATGTTGGCTTGGGCGCGTGACACCATACTTGTTAATTTAGTTAGTATGCCTATGTTTACAAGTTTATATGGACGATGAAACCACTATCCTTACTTCGTATAGCTGTTCACTAATTTGCTATAAGTGAACAATAAAAAAAATGTCACAGTTTCGCCCTAAGGGCGAAGCAATGAATGCGATAGCAACACAGCAATGTCATACGAAGTAAGGTGAGCGGCTTTGGTAGCAACAACACGCAGAACTGTTGTCGACGCCATCGGCGTTTTGCCCGCGTTAGCTCAAAATGCGTGTGGCGTTGGTGACTGTTGCTGGAGCCTCTCATATAAATAGGCACTTGGTGCCGCAGCTAAACGTCGCGTCCCTTCCTTCCCCCTCCCCCACGGCCTCTCGCGCGTCTGAAGAAGGCGCGTTTGCTCTACATATATGGTGATTGTAAAGGAGGAAAGAGACGCCTACTTCTGCAGCCCTTAAGGAAGCACGGCGCAGAACGCGCGTTTGTTCTCCGCCGTGCGTTCACTCCCCGTGAAAGAGCGCGTCCCTCGCGCCCTTTCACTCGCACATACAGCGTTCGGCGGCGCGCGGCCACGATTTCATCTCCATTGACGTCATACGGAACCTCACGGCGACGGCGACGCCGACGAAAGAAATTAAAAGAGGGGAGAAAGTAAACGGCGGGGAAGGCACGGTGTACATGAAAAAAGGCTGGTAAGGCAGGTTTTTCAAGAGCAATATGCTTAGAAGTACAGAAGAGAGAGATCGAGAAAGAGAGAAAACATTTATTAAAATAATTGGAAACCGTAGGATACTTCGACGCGCCCTGGGCCTGGGTGGTGTCCTCAGCACAGGACCCCATGAGCCGCGGCCGCCCGGCGCGCACTCACGACCAGATCAAGCTGGTCCCGGGAGTTGACGCTAGACGGCGAGGCTTCCCACTGTTACGTGGTGGGGTGAGGAATTTTATAGGAATACAGGGGTTGTCACTGAAACTTAAAGCCTGATGTGTTGACTATACCCTGCACACTCGGATAAAAGAGTGGTAGGAATGATAAGCAACAAAGAAATGTGTCAGTGCCGAAGGCACGTGAGGCGCCGGACAACAAAACCAAAATATGACTTTGGTTATGCTTTCTCCCTGCCTGTCGGACTGAACATTAAAGGACCCTTATACTTAGGGGTCCTTTCCAATTCCAATAGAATTTCCAATAGAATCAGGGAAACACTTGACTTCAGCCAACCAAGAGAACAGGCTTGCTTTAGGAAGGGATATTCTACGATGGATCATATCCATGTCATCAATCAGGTAATCGAGAAATCTGCGGAGTACAATCAACCTCTCTATATGGCTTTCATAGATTATGAAAAAGCATTCGATTCCGTAGAGATACCAGCAGTAATAGAGTCATTGCGTAATCAAGGAGTACAGGAGGCATACGTGAATATCTTAGCAAATATCTACAAGGATTCCACAGCTACCTTGGTTCTCCACAAGAAAAGTAGAAGGTTACCTATCAAGAAAGGGGTCAGGCAAGGAGACACAATCTCTCCAATGATATTCACTGCATGCTTAGAAGAAGTATTCAAGCTCTTAGACTGGGAAGGCTCAGTAGTGAGGAATGACGGCGAATATCTCAGCAACCTTCGGTTTGCAGATGACATTGTCCTATTCAGCAACAATGGAGATGAATTACAACAAATGATTGAGGACCTTAATCGAGAAAGTGTAAGAATTGGGTTGAAGATGAATATGCAGAAGACAAAGATAATGTTCAATAGCCTGGCAAGGGAACAAGAATTCAGGATCGCCAGTCAGCCTCTAGAGTCTGTAAATGAGTACGTTTATCTAGGTCAATTACTCACAGGGGACCCTGATCATGAGAAAGAAATTTACACAGGAATAAAATTGGGTTGGACTGCATACGGCAGGCATTGCCAAATCCTGACTGGGAGCTTATCACTGTCGTTGAAAAGAAAAATGTACAATCACTGCATTCTACCAGTGTTAACATATGGGGCAGAAACTTGGAAGTTAACAAAGAAGCTCGAGAACAAGTTAAGGACCGCACAAAGAGCGATGGAACGAAAAATCTTAGGAGTAACGTTAAGAGACAGGAAGAGAGCGGTGTGGATCAGAGAACAAACGGGGATAGACGCTATTCTAGTTGACATTAAGCGGAAGAAATGGTGCTGGGCAGGCCATGTAATGCGTAGGATGGATAACCGGTGGACCATTAGGGTTACAGAATGGATACCAAGAAAAGGGAAGTGCAGTCGAGGACGGTAGAAAACCAGGTTGGATGATGAAGTTAGGAAATTCGCAGCCGCAAGTTGGAATACGCTAGCGCAAGACAGGGGTAATTGGAGATCGCAGGGAGAGGCCTTCGTCCTGCAGTGGACATAAATATAGGCTGATGATGATGATGATGATGATACTTAGGGGGTGCTATATCATACGTCGAGCTCCGGCCCACAAATAACAGGGCTGTTTTCTCCTTCCTGCCAGTGCACATTGCAGACATGAGTCTCTACTGTCGCAGGGCATCTCTGCATCTGTCGGGAAAGCATTGGTTAGCGCTCTTCGGGATAAACTGTTAGGGCTTGAGCACTCACCGTGATTGGACAGATATTTTAAAAGCGGAGCGATAAGGAGTTCATCATCAGCATAGTTACGTAGAGAGTTGCTCCCCAAGTAGCTTGGCTGAACGGGATCGGCTGAATCGCTGTATACCCAAGCTTAACAATATTTTGAGCGCCTTAGTCAGTTCCTGAATGAAATGCTCATACCAATCAGGGTGCCGCAAGAAAACAATAAAGAAAGCAGTCATGGTTTGCTTTCAGAGTTTAACGTCATAAAACAACACTCGCGCTACAAAAGACGTTGTAGTGGACGGTTACGAGTTTATTGTGACACCGTAGAGTTTTTGTTAACGTGCATATAAATCTCGCATACATGTTTTTTTCTTTGGTCCGCCCATTGGAATAGAACTATCGTTCTCTGGTAACCAACGTACCACCTCGTACTCAGCATCGGAACGCCACAGCCGCTGAGCTACTGCGGTGATGTTTAAATAAAACATACTGATTATGTACGCATTGCTTGTACTAATCGTTGTGTACCTTTGAGTTAATTCGCTAGTACCCAATGGTGTAAGGGTGCATGTTTCGCGCAGGCAATTATTAGAACGTATAGCAACATGTTACTGATAAGTCACGTGCTTGCTCTTTCTTTATTTTTAATGTTTCTTTCCTTCATGCCTTCTTTCTTTCTTTGTCTCTCTCTCTCTTTTCTTTTTGTTCTCCGTTCGTCCTTTATTCCCCTTTATATTTTTCTCTATATTACCTTTTTATTCCCTCCTTTTTTCTTTCATTTGGTAGTTGCAATAAATACATAAAGCGGAAGTAAACGAGGCGTGCTACAACTCAGCCTGTCCACCGCGAAAAATTTATGACCGAGGAGTACAGAACGTGCCCAGACTTTTCACTAGCTTACAATAAACAATCACATGATTGACGGCGCAAGCGCAGTCGCTGCATTGTCTTGTCC
This sequence comes from Dermacentor silvarum, assembly GCF_013339745.2. Lineage (NCBI taxonomy): Eukaryota > Metazoa > Arthropoda > Arachnida > Ixodida > Ixodidae > Dermacentor > Dermacentor silvarum. The sequence goes on along the minus strand of NC_051155.1, from coordinate 165,234,129 downwards.
GCTTCTCCTTGGACATTTTGCACAATGGACGCGTTCCGAGCTGTCCGCTCTACTTACTGCTTTCATTTTTCGGCTTTATTCTTTTTGTTTCACTAAAGCTCGACTGCGAAATAGTATATATAGGCCGCGGTGACAAAACAGGAGACAACCCGCGCGCACGAACGCACGTGTGTTTGGTTTGTTAGTTTAGCCCAGTTATTCGTTGTGGTGATGCTCGTTATATCTGTCCCGCGCTGTTGCGAAACTCGCTTTGAGAGCGCAGTCTTCAACAGAATTTGGGGACTCTCTTGTCTCTGATACTATTTATTATGATAGCAGTCACTCATACCCCTCCTCTTTGCTCTAACACACACCCTTACCTTGCTCAATGTCTTTCTGTTTCTTACCTTACTCAAAACTTAGGAAATGGGCAGCGACTGCTAGTTCCGCCCTCCCTAGCTGTTGTTTCTTTCTTTCTTTCTTTCTTTCTTTCTTTCTTTCTTTCTTTCTTTCTTTCTTTCTTTCTTTCTTTCTTTCTTTCTTTCTTTCTTTCTTTCTTTCTTTCTTTCTTTTCTTCTTTCTTTCTTTCTTTTTTTATCCTTTAACCGCCTTCTCCCTGCGTAGGGTAGAAACCCGGAGGTTGATCTCCCTACTTTTCTTTTCTCTCCCCCCCTTTCCATAGTTGGAATGGGAGTGTGCCTCTGAGTTATTCTTATCGTCCCTCTTTCGTAGCTAGCTTTCCTCCTGTACCCTAAGTGTAGGGTAGCCAACCGGGCGCGGCGTTGACTAGCCTCCCTGCGCTCCCATCCTCTGCGTCTCTTTCTCTCTCTTAAGCAAGGGCCACGTACCGAACGAGTGGAAACACGCGGAAGTCGTGACCATTCCCAAACCAGGCAAGAAGCCCGCGATCGACGCCCTACGTCCCATCTCGCTGACTTCGTGCCTCGGCAAGCTGTACGAGAGGGTCATCGGAGCCCATCTCCAACACTACATAAGGGAAGGTGATCTCTTCCCGCACACCATGCTTGGCTTCAGGCCGGGACTTTCTGCGCAAGATGCTTTCCTAATCCTGAGGGAAGAAGTTCTCAAGGGCATCCCGAAGGGAGGAGAACACCTCCTGCTCGCACTCGACCTGAAAGGGGCCTTCGATAACACCTCTCACGAGGCCATTCTCAAGGGCCTGAACGACATCAGCTGCGGAGAGCGCATCTTTAATTACGTCAAATCGTTCCTGACGGGCAGGACGGCAACCATCGGAATAGGCCAGACTCGATCGGATACGATCGACGGGCCGAACAAAGGAACGCCGCAATGGGCGATAGTCTCCCCGATTCTCTTCAACATCGCGATGCTAGCACTGACCAAAGAGCTGCGGAAGATCTCAGACGTAGGTTACGCCCTATACGCAGACGACATCACGCTCTGGGCCACCAAGGGCTCCCTCGCGCAATAGGAGGTGACCCTTCAGGAGGCCGCGACGACCGTGGAGAGATTTGCCGCAGCGAGCGGGATGCGTTGTGCGCCCGAGAAGTCCGAGGTGATCCGGGTGCATGGAGGAGGAATCTACAAGTCACCCGGCCCTATCGAACTCTATCTAGAGCACCACAAGATCACGGAAAGCAAAAAGACTAGGATACTGGGTTTTTGGATCCAGAGCAACTTGAAAGCCACCCACACCATCCAAACCCTAAGGTCCACCACCAACCAGATCTCGCGGATTATCAAACGAATAACAAGAAGCCGCAAGGGCATGCGAGAAGAGGACACGCTCCACCTCGTCCAGGCTCAGGTGATCAGCAGAGTAACGTTTAGCATGCCGTATCACTACGACTCGCTAAACAAACGCGACCAAGAACAAGTCGATGCCATCATCAGAGGCGCGTACAAAACGGCCCTGGGTCTCCCTGTTACCACCTCAAACGAGAAGTTAGCGGCTCTCGGGATCCACAACACCTTCGCTGAGCTGTCGGACGCGGTTATGGCTTCGCAAAAAGCCAGACTACAGAACACGGCGGCGGGCAGAGCCATCCTCCACCGGACCGGCACGGCAACGGAGCTTCGTGCCCACGATGGGCAACGATCACTCCCGCGCGAGGTCAGAAGCAAGATCACGGCGAACCCCATACCAAAGCACATGAGTCATGAACTCCACGAAGGACGACGCAAGGCGCGGGTCGACAGACAGCGCCGACAATTCAAGGGTGACCCGAACGTAACGTACGTGGACGTGGCGGTGTACCCTTTGCGGTAGCTGCCGCGAACGGGAGAGACAACTCCTTAACCCTCGTGGCCTCCGTCAGGGCAGAGACTCCAGCTTCGGCTGAGACCATAGCCGCGGCGCTAGTAATAAAGCAACATGACAGGGTGGGCAGGGAAGTTCATGTCGTTACCGACTCGCAACAGGCCTGCCACAACTTTACCAATGGACGAATACCGGTGCTGGCGGCTCAGATTCTAGGCCCGAGGCTGCAAGAATCCCATCAAATCACGTGGACGCCGGGTCACGCGGGACTGGAGGGGAACGAAAGGGCGAACGCCTTAGCTCGAGCTCTAATTAACCGAGCGGGGCAAAACCAATCGTCTGATCAATCCCCACCCTTTACCTTTGTGCCCCTGCCATCAAATTACTGCGACCGACTCGAGATCCAGCGACTCAACCGCAGGATTTATCCTCCCCCTCACAAAAAGCTCAGCACTGAAGAGGCAATAGCCCTCAGACTTATCCAAACAAACACATTCCCAAACCTACACAGATACAGCAAAATATACCCACAAACATATCGCGGCATCTGCCCCTGGTGCGGCGCCACACGCCCTACCCTCTTTCACATCTCGTGGGGGTGCGGGGGCAAACCTGAACATTTAAAGACGCCTAACATGTCATTTGAGCGGTGGGAGGTACAGCTGACCGGCGATATCCTGGCGGGACAAGAAGCTCTCGTCCAGCAAGTACGTCGAGCAGCCATGGCCAGTGGAGTCCGGGAATGAGGACACCACCCACTCGTCCTCAAGATCAACTCGATGGTCTAAATAAATGTTTTTTCTATCTCTCTCTTGAATCCTGTGCAAACATAATTCAATTGTAAGGAACCATGAGAACATGACGAAAAGGTTGCTGTGACACTAGCGACACGATGACGGGAGCCCAACGGCGGTGGCATGACGGCGAAGATGCACGATGGCACTTCATTAACTTACATCATGGCGAGTAAAGGACAAATTTTACCAAAGGAATGCTGGCCGCCAAAAAAAGAAAAAGAAAATAACAAGAGTGAACAAAAAATGTCACAGTTTCGCCCTAAGGGCGAAGCAATGAATGCGATAGCAACACAGCAATGTCATACGAAGTAAGGTGAGCGGCTTTGGTAGCAATATGAATTGTAGTAAACATGAGCTGATTAAGTAAGCAGGTGTGCTGCGGCGTAAGTAGACCGACATGACGAGAGACTCGATGACCACGAGAAGGCGCGTGTGAAACGGTGGTGTGCTGCGGTACATCACAGACGTTATCAGGCATAACTTCGGTACGAGAAAAAGTGTAGTTCAGGCAACAGATCCAGCAACAACAGAGAGGCTTGAGAGATCAAAATTCAGCATAGAAAGCTTCTATTGGAAAAAGGCAGCAGAAAATGTCCCTAACAACACGGCAGCAGGACCCGATGAAATCCCAATACAGCTAATCAAAAACCTCGGTCCAAAAAGCAAGGCACTGCTGACTAATGCCATAGAGCAAGTGATTAGAACAAAGAATATTCCCGATGGATGGCGTGAAAGCAAGATGAATCTCATCTACAAAGGCAAAGGAGATAAGGATAAGACGAGCTCGTACAGGCCAGTTACAGTAACGTCGGTGATATATAGAATGGCAATGCAAGCCATAAAATTAGAACTGTCGAAGTGGGTGGAGGAAAACGGTGTATTGGGGGAACTACAGAATGGGTTCAGGCCAGGCAGACGCTTAGAAGACAATATGTTTGTACTAACTCAGTGCATAGAGATTTCAGTAGCTCAGAAAAGACCTTTATGGGTAGCATTTCTAGATATTAAAGGAGCTTATGACAACGTAGACAGGGAATTGTTGTGGGATATTCTTCAATACGAAGGCATAGATGACGATTTCGTGGAGCTGCTGAGGGAGATATATCGAGACAACCAAGTACAAGTGGCATGGGAAGGCCGAAAAGGAAATGAAATGGTGGGAATTCACCAAGGATTGAAGCAAGGATGCCCTCTGTCACTATTGTTGTTCACGCTTTACGTCAAGGGCATAGAAAGACGACTGGAAAACAGCGAATTAGGTTTTGATTTATCCTACATGCGTAATGGACAAATGGTGCAACAGAAGGTCCCTGGATTGATGTACGCAGACGACATTGTGCTACTAGCGGACAATAAAAAAGATTTACAGATACTTGCGAATATCTGTGGGAACGCAGCGACAAATCTAGGCCTTAAGTTTAGCACAGAGAAATCAGGGATTATGATCTTTAATGAACACACGAGTAACTTCGTGGTGTCAATTCAACAGCAAGTAATACCCATAGTGAAGCAATATAAGTACCTCGGCGTACACATAAACGAAGGAAAGAATTACTCAAGCACCCACCAAGATAATCTGAAAATAAAGGGGAAGCGGAATGCAGCATTAATGAAACACAGAGCACTGTGGGGCCACAATAAGTATGAGGTGGTGCGTGGAATCTGGAAAGGAGTAATGGTGCCAGCGCTAACATTCGCAAATGCCATTATATGCTTAAAATCGGATATATTGGCGGGTTTAGAAGTTAACCAAAGATCAGTAGGCCGGTTGGCATTGGGAGCACACGGTAATACGACAAATGAGGCAGTGCATGGAGACATGGGTTGGGCCTCTTTTGAAGTCAGAGAAGCACAAAGCAAAATTAGTTTTGAAGAAAGGCTCAGGAACATGGATGAAAATAAATGGGCGGCTAAAGTGCACAAGTATCTCTACATGAAAAGCGTGGACACAGAATGGAGGAAGAGGTCAAGGAAGTTGTCAACTAAGTACAGGATAATCGAAACTGTAAATAGACAACCAGGGGTCATCAGAAAGAAAGTGAGAGAAATAGAGACCGTGAATTGGATGCAAAGAATGGAAACGAAAAGGACAATGGAGATTTACAAGAATGAGAAGAAAGAAATTAGAAGGGAAAATCTGTACGATAACACAAAGGGCAGTGCCTTGCTATTTGAGGCTCGAGCCGGTTGCCTAAGGACGAAAACATATCGGAACAAATATTTGGAACTAGATGAGACATGTGTATGCTGCAGTAAAGATCCAGAGACCACTCAGCACATCCTAATGGAATGCGACGGGATCCACCCAGCGAGAACCGTAGGTAACGTGCAACTCCCAGAAGCGCTTGGGTTTAAAGTGGAAGGAAACATAAACAGATCAGCCGTAGAGATCAGCAAGAGACGATTAGAGTACTGGTGGAAAAAAAGCAGGGAAAAGATGGATACGACCTGATCTCTTAAAATCATAGGCAGCGGTACAAGCTAAATTTTTGAAAAAGGTATACAAAAATGCGAGATAAAGAACATGTGTAGTATACCTGATTAAATCAAGCAGGCTAGGTGACTATTTGTCGCCACCCCGTTTCAAAGGGGATGCCAATAAATCATCATCATCATCATCATCATCATCATCATGTTGATGAGAAGCGCTTCCCGTGGGCAGCACGTGCGAAGGGACACATCTGTAGCGCTGCACTGCCGATCCGGGCAGCATTGCATGTGTAGCGTGCGTTGGAAAATGTGGCCCGACTATTACTAACTGAATGAACAAGCGTGGTGTGAGCGCGCACAAACAAACATGAATAGCTCACACTGAATGACTGCAGACAACGACCGTCAAAACTCTGGCAGCAAGCGGATACGCCGCAGCGGCGAACGTACGTGTGGTCTATCGCTTCAACGGAAACTGAGCGCGTAAAGGTCAGAGCCGTGTGGAGATAAGAGACGGTGCGAGCGAGGGACGATCGCGGTTGTTGGCAGCGTAGTAGTGCGCCCCCCGCCCCGCTCCCTCCGGCGCTGGCTTACCGCTTCCTTGCTTGCGCGTGGGAGATTGAGTGCGTTCGCTCTCCGTGATAGCGCGCGTCCCCGCACGCTTCCGCTGGGGCATACGGCGCGCGGCGAAGATTTTATCTATACGGAACCTCACGGCGACGGCGACGGCGACGCCGACGGCAGAAATCCGGTTGAAGTGTCCATATAATTGCTATCGCAATAAAAAAAAAGACGAGAGAAGGCCCGTAGGAATTCTCAGTCGCAGTCGTGGGCTTTCGTGGCGATCGCTCAAGCCTGAAGTAATTTACTTGCTAAATTTGAAGGTAAGAGAGCGCTGAATAACCGATGAAAAGAACACTGGTGGGAAGAACACATACACAGACAGGAAAGACGCTTACTTGCAAATGATTTAATTGAACCTTGATCAATCGGTTAGACGCCTACTGCGCATGCGCGTGGACCAGGTCACTTGTGACCAAAACGTGCATCACTAATAATAAAGAAAGCGGTTAGACCACGACAGAGATACTATTCCGACAAGTAGTACAAAAAAAAACATCTTATGCGGACACCTGCAGATGCCTTATATATAACAGAATCATTTAAACCTATAGTTTAAGAAATGGAGCGCGTACTGAACTGTGAAACGGTAAAATTGTGACAAACGTATGGGGAGGTTCAGTCCACGCGCCAGGTTTTAAACTAGGTTTATATTATTCTGCTTTGTATATAAGGCCTAGGCTTATAAATTAAGGCATAGGTGCCTAGGTGATATACGTTTTTTGTCTACTTGTCAGCGTGAACTGTGAAACGGTAAGACTGTGACAAACATACGGGGGCTTCATTCCTTGCGCCATGTTTTAAACTAGGTTTAAATTGTTCTGTTTTATGTGTGTTCCCCCCCCCCCCCCCTTGTGAACCCCGCCATTGACCCTTACCCCTGCTTAGGCCATTGAGCCACCCTTTTCAATAAAGTTCATTCTTTCTATATAACTCATCTGCAGGTGTCTTGATAAGATGTGATATTTGTCTACTTGTCGGAATAGTATCTTTCTCATGGTCGACCCCCTTTCTTTATTATTTGTGTAGCACGTTTTGGTAAGAAGTGACCTGGTCCACGCGCATGCGCCGAAGACATTTAAGGGATTCTTCAAACTTCAATAAAATCAGTTGCAAGTGAGCGTATTTCCTGTCTGTGTATGTGTTCGTTTCGTCGGTGTTCTTTGCATTGGTAATTCAGCGCTTTTGTGCTGTGACTTCAGATGTCGTACCATTGACCCCAACAGTTGACGCTTCCATAGTTTACATACGGACTCTTACCTCTCACATACGGGCATGCCAGTGCTCCTTTGAAGTAAACGAGCATACAAATTTCAATGGAAATTTAACACAAGAGATTCGTACAAGGGGCCTATACGCTGACCTTCCTGAAAAGGAAACACCGCGTGCTTTTGAAGTTCTCATTAGATCGAGGTCTTCTTTTCTCTTTTCTTTTTTAGAGGAAAGGGGGGGAAGGGGAGACTCGAAGTTTCTTAAAAAGAAAGTGAAACTGATGGGCTAATTAGCACTCAGCTTTTTTTTTTTTTTTTTGCGAAACTTTTTAAGCCGGCCGTAAAACGGGCGCGTTTCACGGCAAGCCAGCCGCGCCGTAGTCATGGCAACCAGCGACGCCGCATCTGCCTGCCACTGCGTTGCCTATAGCAACCACCTCGCGAAGCGTCGTGCGCAATGTTCGGGAAAGAGAAAGTGAGTGCGCGCGTCGCGCGCTATGCTCGGGAGAGAGAAAGAGAAAATGAGAGCGAGAGAGAGAGAGAAACAAATTCTATCAGCACCAACGAGGCAACGCGCAGAGGTGCTGCCAACGCCAACCATGCTTCTCCATTTTCCCACATTAGCGCCAAACGCTCGCGGCTCACGGTGTGCATGACTGCAGCAGGCGCTTCTGGCGGCGGCTCGGCCGAGCTCCCAACCGCTTCGTGCTACTGCGCATGCACTGTGACATCATGCCGGCGTTTCGTCTGCTGCGCGCCGCCCGTACACTGTGCATAGCTTTAGCCCCACTTCCCCTACATGTGCTCGGACTGCAAGTGCTTCGCGAGGCGTTCCCCGATGCCACGGGCCACGAGGAAATGCTTATAAACTTCGTATAACTTCGCATCACTTGGCATATTACTTCGTATAACTTAGCATCACTTCAGCCATGACCAGCTAGGAACCGATCAGCTCCGCTGTGTCTTTAGCCTTGCGCCACTAGTGTAAGCTACCCCGATTTCTTTTTCTTACGCCATGTTTTATGGGTGTAGGGCCAAAGCCACGTATTGCCCCATGCACGAATACAGAGCAGAACAGCCACCAACATTACGATCACTAAATATGGTTTTAGAAAAGAGCTCGATTAGCGCAGTCACCAGGCGCGAGAAAGGTAAACGCAAAACAAATTTGTAAAATGCGGGCGCCTCGAAAGAAATCGGAAAATCGCAAATATCTCCAATGCTGCCGAAAGAACCCCGCCAAATTTTTTCTTAGAAGTGTTTGGATTGATCTGCGGCTGCCCCAAAACGGCATGCTGTTTCTGTCCTTAAACATGGTTAATCATCAAACTTACTTTTCTGGCATGTGAAAGTTGCGCACTTCAAGGTACTAAAAATAATTGTACATGTTTGGCCGTATTTCTGTCGCACAGGTTGCCTTGCGGTTTCAACGGACACTCGTTAACTCCATAGCGAACTCTTTTGACTCAAAGCTCCTTTCAACTAGACTTTCTTTGAAGTGTCCATGCGTCAATTGAACTTCTGCTTTAAAATAACGGTTAAAAGAGACTTCGAAACGGCTCTGCTTCGGCCGCCGTGACGGCCGAAGCAAGGCCGAAACAAAGCAGATCACTTTTAAGGTTCGGCACAAATTTGTTAAAATTACGATCCTTAGCATTCACCTAGCATTACTTAAGGCTCAGGCGGGACTAACATTTACATTTTGCCTTCTGTTCAAATACAAAACTAGATCCCGATATTTGACGAAACTATTGCAACGCAAGTAAGGTAAACATGAAAAAAAAAATAACACACGCGCGCTACACTGAACATTCATTTATTTCAGTCTGTAAAAGGCCAGAAATAAGCATGCAAAGTAACGCGCTCGAGTACAGGTGCATGGCAGCAAAGAAAACGAATGTTAAAGAATGAGTCGCGTTCCATAATAAAGACACAGAGGTACGGCTCACGCAAGCTCTGCGTCTTTTCCTGATGTGAAAGGCCGCCAAAAGTTTGTGCCATCTGTTCTTCTTTGTGGCCACAGAGCACGGGGTTGCTTGTTAGATACCCGGCCGTGGCGCGCGTATCCAAATGAGACTCAATACAAAAGTTGCTCGTGTGTCGGTAGTGCTTACATATAGAGAGAAGGGCGAACGAAAGACACGGAAGAAAATAGTAAGAGAAAATACACTGTTGGTGTCGTCGACGTAGTGAAAGTTCTCTGCTCTATCTGACAGATGGTCGCTCAGTCCAGGGGGTCAAGTTAATCCACTTGGACTCCCTCATGAGGCGTCCCTCATAAATTACTGGACAGTTTCGGGATGTTAAGCCACACCATTTCTTCTTTCCTTCTGTTTTCTTTCTTCCTTTTTTTTAGATTTGCGTCTATTTTTGTGTCTTGTGTATTTGAGCTTCAATGGCCTCCTTAGGTATCTTATTTTTGTCATCTAAATGAAGATAAGCGAGAGAGATTAAGTCACCTGCAGTGGTGGCGGCTACACCTCTTCACCCAACGGCAATAACGTGAAAAATATTGAAAAATATAAGTTACGTCATAGATACGGACAATCTTGAGCGAAGCTCAAGATTGTCCGTATCTATGACGGTACTACAAAGACATGACTATGACTGTGACTATGACTACAAGACATCTATGACTGTGACTATGACTACAAGACTATGACTACAAGACATCTATGACTGGAACATACAAAGACCAGAGAATAAGGCAGGTTGCACCGCGCACAATTACCGAGTCCCGACCCATAACCTGTGCCGATTACTGCGCGAGCGTACACGATGCGTCCTAAGATGAAGAGGCGCCCAGGTGAAGAAAAATACGCATATAACACAAGGCACGCACAGATACATAATAGTTCAACGCGTGCGTCATCAGAGATGGCACACGAAGATCGGGATGACATGCATATTAAAAACAAAGCCTTTCTTGTGTGCGTGCGTGTGTGTGTGTGTGTGTGCGTGCGTGCGTGCGTGCGTGCGTGTGTGTGTGTGTGTGTGTGGTGTGTGTGTGTGTGCGTGCGTGCGTGCGTGCGTGCGTGCGTGCGTGCGTGTGTGTGTGTGTGTGTGTGTGTGTGTGTGTGTGGTGTGTGTGTGTGTGTGTGTGTGTGTGTGGTGTGTGTGTGTGTGTGTGTGTGTGTGTGTGTGTGTGTGTGTGTGTGTGTGTGTGTGTGTGTGTGTGTGTGTGTGTGTGTGTGTGTGTGTGTGTGTGTGTGTGTGTGTGTGGTGTGTGTGTGTGTGTGGTGTGTGTGTGTGTGTGTGTGTGCGTGTGCTGTGTGGCGTGCACCTTGCCCAGCCACAAGTTCATTTTTAGGCCATTACGTCCTTATTCTCATGCATTCGATGATTCCGTGAAAGTCGCCTATACGCCGCGGCTGGAGTCAACCAGATGGATGGCTCCTGACGCGGCAAAGCGGGCAATGAGATCTCGAATGCTGATACCGTAAAACAAGAAGCGCACGAGCGTCGTCGTGCCGAAGTTGAACACCACCTCGCGACTGTCGCCGAAACGAGAAACAGCGAGTATTAGTTCGGAGGTGGGGGGGGGGTGGGAAGAGGAGGAGAACAGGAGAGGCGGCGGCGAAAGCCGGCGGGTGGCGGCCCCTGTCGTGTGGCTTTGCCACGTCGCGTGCGTGTTGTGCCGTGGGGCCCGCACGTGCCGCGCGCCGGCATCAGTCGGTCGCGGTCCGCGTTCGGCGCATGACGTCTCCGTTTGGATTACGTGCTCGCCCGCCGCTCGGTTGCCGGTGAGTTTGGCCGCGTGATGAGACGGGCAACTACCACCGTCTGGTATCAGTGCTATATACTCTGTACGCAGAGAAAGAACGTGCTTTAGTTAAGATGACACGTATTTTTATAGCCCTACGTGAATGGCTTTATTTGCCCGAATTAGTCTAACCTAAGCCCCGAGTGCAAAACTTTAACCGAAACAACAGCTCTCTGTGCTTGCTATGAATCTGGTGGCTTAAGTTCTTACTGATTTCTTTTGTTTCTTTCCGTTTGTTTGCATTTTTGTTTATTACAACTCAAGCCAGGAGAACATAGAACTTTTCACCGTAAACATAAGGTGCCTGCTTTCGAGTCCACTTCTTATGCCGGGCTATTTCGCAGACTGCGATTTCAGGTCCTTCGAAAACAACGCACCAGGTTTGGTCGTATGCTGCCAGCAAAATAGTAGATGGGCTTCTTTCTTTTACTTATTCTAGCTCATATGCTGCTGACTAGAAACAGAAAAGAAAAAAAAAATAAGCGGGGCGGGGCGGGAGAGATGTTTATTCCCGATCGTGTGACAGACACGAGTGGTATAGTTACATGCTTCTTGTTCATTAGCTTCAACAATACAAACAGCTTGCGCACCATAGCTATGCACCAACTCGCCTAACGCACTACCTTGCTAAAACAGCTTACAGATTGTAGGTTGGGTTTGATATAAGCTTTCCGGCAAATAACTCATGTTGCCATGACGCGCACGCTGATACCTTGAACACACGAAATGACTCTGCTTTGTTGAAAAAAGAAAGGACAACTTTCTGACAACTCATAAGTAATGGAAACTTCAAGATTTATTACAACACAAAATTATACCAGGAAGCTTATTTTCCGTGCAGGTAAATACCATTCTGGATCTTTCTGCTCTGACGTACATATCAATGTGAAAAATCAAAATTACCCATTACACTGGAAAGGCTGATTATGTTTTAAAGAAAAACATTCAGCCGGAACATATTGGTAGGGCCACATGATATATTAGGACACATGACAAGTTCACCTCAACTTTTTCATGGTTTTAAAACTTGCTCAGGCAAGTGTGCGGTCATGAATTCTCGGTCTACAATGTGAAATGCTCCGTTTATTGCTTGCATTTCTCGTTCCATTATATAGTCGGCGGTGCCTAGACGTGCAGCTGGACATTTCTGTGCTTTCTTCACCTGAACAAACAGTCACTAAAAATTTTCCTTGTGACACATCATTTAGTACTTCGAACTCGAGTACACTGACAATGGAACAACGAAGCAAAAACATTCAATAATGTAGCTGCAATTTTGTTCGTGTGACTGTTTATAATAAGCATCAAACTGCGTACATTAGTCAGTTCTTGTTATATCCAATACAATTGTTCCCGGTTGAAATCTATTCGCTCCATTTATTCAGAAGGCACATGACATGCGAGATAAACAATAACAAATGTTGCTATGTTCGACATTATGTGACAAAAAAAAAATCTAAAATAAGAAGACAGCACGTTACATGTGATAGCACTGGGTGTCTCCGAAAATGAGCGCTGCCCGCGGAGAGTTCGACGCTCGCCCATCGTTTCTTCTGACCTTAATGAATACACATTGTGCACAAATGATGTTGGTTTGCTGTATTACAATGATTACGGAAAAGGGGACTGTAGAAAACTTCTGATGGTCGCACCATAACTGTTTAACTACTGATACCTAAATAGCAGACAGCAGAGAAGGTTGAGGTTACTGAGATGGAAGAACGTGAGGGAGGCATGGGAATCTAGAACAGATATGAGGAAAAATATTTACCACCATAACCTCTTTCGGCCCGAAGACCGTTAAGGTATGTCATCCCTTATCGAGTCGACTGTTATTATAGCAGTTCTTATTACTAGTTCTTATGTTACCAACGTGGAAAAAAGGGGGGAAAAGCGTTATTTGCCTGACTGCCACGGCTAGGTGCCGAAAGCAGAATCTCTACGTACATGGGAAAAGTAACCAATTCATGATTGCAGGAGTAGCGCTAAACTGACACGAGACGAAAGATAGACGCAATACGACGGACAAAACGTGGGTTATTTCTGACTATTGCAGTGCCATTCAGCTCAATTATTTTTTTTTTCCTTTTACCCGATTTTCCTAGATAGGACTAGCGCGTGGTGAGCACGGCGCACTTATAAACGTATTCCTAATAAAATCATGTCAGCTGAAATTCAGCACTTTCTTCGTAGTATTTTGTCTTTCTTTGGTCCCGTGTGAGTTTATAATAGCGCTACCCCTGCAACCATGAACAGCTATACCAACTCGACCAGTTTACTATTCTTCTTGACCCATTCCTTGTGTGTTTTTTTTTGTGTTTTTTTTTCCATAAAACTTGCATTTCTTTGCGTAGACACAAGCAAAACTGTGATCCGTCATGTGGTAGGTTCGTATCTTAGTCCCAAATTCGGGATTTATTTCTCTCATCTCACGGTAATCAAAACGCACTTCAGGGAGCTTTATGATCGTCTGTGACGACGGAACGGTCTATGTCAAATTTTATTTAATGTTTGCGTCAGCTCAATAAAAAAATACAAATAAACCAAGTGCATACAGTTCCGGATACATCTTATTTTATCTTCTGGATCAAAAAATTTATAAGTGGTTCCGATTTAATATCGAAGAGGTGCGAACGTAACGTCAAATACAATGTACAAAGGGACGCGCGAGGAAAAAACAGACCGCTACTAAGGGAAAGTTTTCACTTAGCTTTGTGACACATCGCGGGGTCACCACGCGCCGTCACAGTTGTCAGCGACCGTAGAGCAACCGACTGCTTCATAAAGTGAGCCGTTTTTCGTGGGCGTAAGTGGCCGCGTGGCCAGGCGAATGCCTCGGCGCTATCGGGCGGGTTAGCAGACCATGCGCTCGGGAGCAGCTTAAGAGTTGATTCCGCAATATCGCGAGCGCATTGCGCCACATAAGAGCAAGTGTCAGAGGGTCTCCTACCGCGTACCACAGTCCTTGCAGGAGTTCGTATCGAGGCGGCGGAAAGGAGGCGGAGGAGGAGGTGGGTTGCTAGTTGTAGGCGGGCCCAGCCCGTGCCGGCAATTGCTCCACCCGAGGGCCACTGATCAAGTGCGGTGGAATCTGAAGCCCGTCGCAATAGCGGATACAGGGGAAAGGCTATCCGTGAGGACGGCGGTGTGCAATTGGGACGCAATATGCTGCGAGCCATCCATCCCACTTCGGGCCTTTTAACCCGCCCACACACGTCACCATTCGCACCCCGGTTCTGCATCGCGAAGTAATTTGAGGACGAGCCGGAACACGTCCCTCCTAATAAATAGCCATTTAGGAGGGACGCGCGATTTTGCTCGCGGGAGCAAAATGCCACTTGTACTTGCGTGCGGAGCCATTCTACGCTGGAGTCCATCCATTGACGCTTCGCGTTGTGTTTCAATTCGGGGCAGACTCGGATTGACGCCTTGTGAAGTCTGCGTATGCAGTCCGAATGCAATCTTGAAAGCAGGGTGGAGGTGATAGCTGTTACGCTGTCGCGCTCACGCCTCCAAAGGAAAAGGTGATTGCGTCGAGTTTGCAAATTTAGACATTCCTTGCAAATTTTTAAGATTACGTTCTTCACACTTTTACCAAACATGCCTAAGGAAATCACCAGTACATACACTACGTCTCATACTTAGCAAGCAAATCGGGAAACGACCGAAATATTGTGCTCGTTGTAATTTAATATCACTCGGCACGTTCCTTACTGAACTGGCTTTTGACCTGCGTCGTCGTGTAATGAATAATGTATTGATATAAATAAATCTATGACGTCGTAAGAGTTGCGGTTGCGTCAAACAACATATCATTTGTATGCCGTGAGCTCGACATAGTTGTAGGTTTTGGTCGCGAACGCAGGCGGTGTGCTGCAGAAGCTGCGCATTTCATTCCGCTCACTTTTTCATTGTTAATACGGTCCCGTGGTAGTGACGGTGAAGAACCACAGTGGTACAATGCAAGTCACGAAAATAACTGTTTAATGGGCGAACCTGTGCCCGGCTAAACAAGTAGCACAATGATACGGCAAGCCCACTCATCGAAATCTCATCGGCGGGTCAAGCACGTCGACTTTTATACATGATTCATCGAAGGTTCCAGCGTAATCGCTGGTGCTAGCGTACCCTCCAGAAAATATGGCTATATTCACGTCGCGCATACCATCTGATTACACAAGATCCATTGAAAACAAAGACAACAGATAGACTGAACGATAACGTTCGAGTAAGTTCGAAATCATGCAGGCGCATCTTGCGTTAAGCGATAACATTAAGCTGTTAGCGAGCGCAATGCGGTCCCGTGTCAATACGTTCACACCTACGACAATTTCTACGCGACACTCGCCTCATATATTGGGACTGTAACGTATGAAGTGTAGAGAATTTTAGTACTTCGCCATGACGATACGTACGCAGCACGCAAGCGCTTCGCAGAACATGCAGCCCGTGCCATCACGGGGCTCTTAACAGTAGCAGTTTCTTCAGAAAGGCAGAGCATCGATTGCGATAGCAAATTAGTAGACAGCTATGCGAAGTAAGGATAGTAGCTTTATCGGCGCGATAAACTTGTGAATATTCGCTTGCTAACTAAATTAACAAGCATGGTGTCACGCGCACTCAAGCAAACATGAACACATCTCACTCGATGACCGCGGAAACTCGCTGTCGAAACGCTGGAGTAAGGAAGCGCGACAGCAGCAGCGAGCTGATCGACCTTCGTGATGGCTCTTGCTTCAACGCCAACTAAGCGGCGAAAACACAGCGCACGGAGGACTTAGTCCTCGTCGCAGATCGCTTGCAAGGTAGGGCGCGCCATACGCACCAGTCCCCCACCCCCGCTCCTCTGCCCCCGGTACCTTGACAGATGGCGGAAGACGACGGAAGGCTGCGCGCTTGCTCCCCGCTTCCCTCCCTCGCGCGCTCGAGATTGATCTGCCATCGTCGACTCACCCTCGCACGCTTTCACTCGCACATACAGCATAAGGCGCGGGGGGACAATGTTATCGCCCTTGGACGTTATACGGAACATCACGGCGACGGCGACGGCATGCAGAAATGCGCCTGGAATGTCCATATAGATGGTATCGCAATAAAAGCACATTGGAGTGCTTACGTACGTAAACTTACGTACGTATACCTGATGCGCCATCGGGAAGATAAAAATAAAAGCGCCTGTTATCTATACAGCCAAGCCAAGACTTCACGTAGCAAAGCCAGACCGTAGGCCATCAAAATATAGAGGCTTCTGGGGGTTGCCTTTGACGCCGCCATTTTGCGAAAATAAAGAGTATCGCGCTGACCCGAACAAACGAGAACTAAGAGCGCAGCATGCCGAGCACTACCCCCCCCCCCCCCCCCCCCTGTAAGCGCGCAAGAATCGGATGCGTTCGTACGCGGTGGTCGCGTGAGCATTACATACCGTTCGTGTTACGTTCTACACATGCGCACTATGCAAAATGTAGCGCTCTTACGTACAGAGTACTAAAACTGTCTAATGTTATGCGAAATTCCATAGCTTATTCCTATTTATTGCTTTAATGTGCCGCACACCAATTTTTGTGGCGAATGTCAGGTATTGTGCGAAATGTTGCTCGAAGTTCCGAAGCGTTGCATGCCTGCTAGGCATAAAACTGAGTGTGTAGATACCGTACTCACTATGTGTAAAGTTTCGATTTGGAAACTATATTCACCAGCCTGTGCAAATTTATTTTTCGAAATTGCCCCTGAAATCACCCAACACTGGACGGTGAAAGAAAACGGAAGCGGTAAAGGCGTGGATGGCCTCTTATAGGCTGGCACTGGATTGAAACGGTTCAGCGAGCTCTGAAAAAAATTAAGTTGAGCTGCATTAGTAAATTACGCTGCTAAAGTGCCGTGACAGGGGGCTTGATAAGCCAGAGAAGACGCAAAAAAAAAAAAAAAGGATGACGTGACGTGACGCAGCCGTGATTTTTCCACACCAGCTAGTTGGGATGTCATAAATTTAGTAAACGTCTTCCCGGTCCTAGGTAATGTTTTAGATGTTAAATTAATCACATTAAATTATAAAAGAGCCGAAGCATGAAGTTTGCAAGTTTCAGAAATTTTTGCTTATCACGGCCGAAATACAAAAAAAAAATACCTTGAAATGCTTGACGCCAGACTGACGTCAAACATTTTTTTGTGTTTCGCTGCTACATTAACAGCGAAACACACACACACTGCAAAGGTCTGCCACGCACGAACTCCTGCTGCACGATAAAGTTATTTTGCCGTAGTACTCGCGCAGGTTTTCTACCCGCCACGGCAATATGGGGAAGGGAGTGGGCGGAAACACGCGTAAATAATGGTGGGTCTAAAGGCCCTTGGTTCTATTGTTGATTTCAACACTGAAGTTTTGAGATAGCCGGACACTGATCTCGCGCGAACACAAACAACTCAATCATGGGTAACCCAGAGGAAAGTGTGTTGTGTCACTTGATAGATCCGAGAGCGCCCCGCTTACATTCCATCTGCCGTATTGTTTATTTTCTATTCTTCTTCTTTTTTTGTCACTACTCCGGGTAACGTATTTTCTGCGTGTAATTTCCCCAACGGGCTGACACGGGCTATTCGGAACCACTCACACATACAATTCTTGCTCAAACGACCACGATAGCGGTTCTATCAAACAGGGTAATAATATAGGACTTTACCTGAACGGTATTACGGTTACTCTCTTAAAGGCCGGTTATAAACATCAATATACTAGATTTTGAACGAGCGATTGCACAAATAAAATGTGCATGCGATGAAAACAAAATAAGGAAAGCTCAGCAGTCTTATGCGACCTTGCAGAATACCAAACCCTACCTACATCGACGCTGTTGTTTGCTTTGAAACCCCTGTATTAGTAACTTTTACTGCCGGTAACGAAACATTAATTACAGATGACTCAGAATATCGCCTCCATTTCTAGGTAGATTACATATGGTGCCACATTTGGTTGTCTCCGGATACCGGGAAATGAAATGCGTGTAACGCTTGTACAACGCTTGCGAGTGCACCAGTATGCTTACACCAGTATGCTAACACCAGTTAGCACCAGTATGCTAACTTGAAGAACTGTAATTCTACAACGATCGTTAAACTTTGCACAAGCATCAACTATGATATGCCCCTTATTTGTGTGAAAGATAAACCAGGTACCCCATTATGTTCCGCGAGAACACTAGAGAAGCTTGCTACGCGTTTAGCGTAACGCGTGCCAAGTCCGTTATTAACCAACCAAGTATAAAATCTGGCGGGCATATCCCACCTGACGTATCTTTTAATCTCTGATGGATATGAATTCGATGCGAAATTCAGTTTTCCCAGCAGACTGAGAAAATATTTATACAACGACGTATGACGCCGTTAACACCATTGACTTCAGCGGCGTATAACGCCGCTAAGTATTTTAATTATTTTATTGACGCTCTTTAAACTTTGCTAGCACATCACCCATAACATTTCCCCTAATTACTTTAGGTATAAACTTCGTGCCACTTTCATTTCTTCGAGGACGTTCTCAAATGCTTCTAGAAGTAATTTCACACAATAGCTTCACATGACTAACACAAATTAAATTGGTCACACATCGGCCCATAACGTGCCGCCCAATCTCTAGGCAAGTTCAGTATATTGGTGCCACGTTTATTTTTCCCAACGCTGAGACAAAGAATTTGGTTCGTACGACTCTTTTTAAGCGGGAGCACACGGGTATTTTGTTAACATTTCCAAAGCTCCTAAAAACGCACGTACTCTGATCTTTCAGTGCACATCGGCCACAGCAGGCCCACCGTTCTCTTCAAGTATGAAGCCTCTGCCGCATTTAGTATTTCGATAACCCTGGGGGACATGTTTACATGCTTCATGTAATGTCTCTTAACAGGGAAAAAGCAAGTGCTGAGCAGTTTTCATGTCACCTCTAATTCACCCCGCAGTTCATTAGCTCCCTTTCATTTATTCCAGGACGTTCTGAAACGCTTTTAAAAGCAAGTTTTTAAACTGCTTTTAAAAGCAACGTCTGAAACGCTTTTAAAAGCAACACAGATTAAATTGGTCATACATCGACCCATAACATGCCGCCCACTCTCTAGGCCGCTAACCCGATTCCTTTCAAACTTAAGCACACTGCGTCATTTACTATTTCCAGGAAACGCCAAAAGCATACGTATCTGGTGTTGCCAAAGGGACGATTTGAGACTTCTTCCTGTCCCCTGTCATGCTAAATGTAGTTCGAGGCATGGAACTTTGAATAATCCGGCATATAGCTCCTGAGCATAACCCCGGGGGTCCACAAGAAATCCCCAACAAACTGGAAATACAGGGATTTTGCTATAACAATGGTTCATTGCAAGTATGCGGCGGGGAGCAAATAAGCAACATTACGAGGCTACGGTGTGTTAGCTCATGGCCATCAAGCGTTGTTGCCGCCACTACGCAATGTGAGTATCTCATCTTTCTGTTCAAAATAGATTTTCTGCTTGATTTCGAGCTGTGCCCTAAATCCGGAGCTGTGGCAATAGACGGTGCTTCAATATTAGGCACTGCTCGTCTAATCATAGTAGGATCGCCACATCTAATGGCAACACGAATAAGTAGTTTAACTTATTTGATGAACATCGTGGGTTTCCTTTTAACGCGATAGCGGGAAGGGCCCCGTGTCGCAGAAAATGCGGCGTCGGCGTCGGTGTGGGCGCGGGCGTGCCAGCGTCGTTGGCGGAAATAATCATCCCGAACCACCACGACCGCGCAGGCCCTCCGCGTGGCGCAAGGCGTCAGTGAACAAAATTGAATTTCTCAAAGTAAACTCCGTCAGAAAAATTGTAAAGTATGACTTAACCACAACCTACAGACGTGATAGCGTCGGATTGGAATTTAAGTATACGAGAAAACATAATTCAGTTGCCGGGAAGCCTGATAAGCAGGCAGGGATCTTTGAATGCTATCGCGTTCCACTCTTAAAGGCGAAGGTTAAGCGTCCTCCAATGTTTTTTTCGGTTTCCAGCTCTCTGTTCGTCATTCATCGCTCTGCTTCACATAGATTCAAGCATGTGTGTTTTACCTGCATATTTTTTTTTTCAATCGCACATTTTGTCAAACATTCTCCAACGCCACTAACCTTTATAGCGCTCGCCCTCAGACGCAACGGTCTTGTCCTGCCATGTTTTTTTTTTTTTTTTAATACTGTTCAGCCACTTTTTCCAAATTAAGGCACTCAGTGCTAGCGCTGTTTTATTCGTTATCTCTTCGACATTTTGAATAGACTTCTCTCTTAAGTCTCGTTTCAATCCTCGAGATAATTCGCGAGGGGCAAAATATCGGGAGTAGGGAGGCTGAGATAGCGCTGTCCTCACATTCTTGTCAGGAAGCGCAGCTCGCACAGCGCAGTGTGGGCCGGAGCTTTGTCGCCGAACACGTGCCACTCGCCTGAGCTCCACAGATCAGAGTATTTTCGTTTGAACTGCATCGCGCAACCACTTGCGCATTGCCACGTAAGAATGCTGGTTGAATGTCTGACCTTGCGATACCGATTTAAATTGAACGCGTTCACGGCGCGGCACACGCAGCGCAGTCACAGAGTAAGCTGGGCGACCGGCTCCATAGGAGCTCTCTTTTGGGCAGCACGCTCTAGAAGGTCTTCGCGGCCAAGTCCATTTGCATCGTTTTCACGAGTACGAACTGAACTGTCCGCCGCGCATCGACGGTGAGCTGCTCTCCGCGGTCTGCTGTCCGAAGCAGCAGCAGACCGCCCACAGCGGTCTGCTGCTGCGTGCGGTCTGCAGATGTCACATCCCTTGACACGTCACATCCCTTGACGCGGCGCACATGTCACATTTCTTGACACGTGGCACGATAGAGTAATGCTGCTGCTGCTGATGATGATGATTTATTGGCCTCCCCTTTGAAACGGGCGGCTAGCACGGTCGCGGTGGTTCGGGATCATTATTTCTGCCAACGACGCTTGCACGCCCGCGCCCACACCGACGCCGACGCCGCATTTTCTTCGACACGAGGCCCTTAACGCTATCACGTTAAAAAGAAACCCACCATGTTTATCAAATAAGTTAAACTACTTATTCGTGTTGCCATTAAGTGTGGCGATCCTCAAAACTTCTCTCTTCTCTATCTACCTTGTACCGCCACCTATACCTGTAACGGATCTGGTAGTATCAATCTCTTCTCTGCTTTTTTTTCCCACCAGTACCCTAAATGTCTCTTGCTTATCTCAACTGCTGACTGATTGATGTTTCCGTCCACTTCAAATCCAAGCGCTTCTGGAAGGTGTATGTTACGTACGGTTCTCACTGGGTGAATCCCTTCGTATTCCATTAGCATGTGCTGAATGGTCTCCACGATTTTGCTGCAGCATACACATGCGTCATCTAGTTCCGAATATTTGTTCCGGTATGTTTTTGACCTTAGGCAACCGGCTCGAGCCTCAAATAGCAAGGCACTGTCTTTTGTGTTATCGTAAAAATTTCCCCTTCTAATTCCTTTCTTTTCATTCTTGTAAATCTCCATGGTCGTTTTTGTTTACATTCTTTGCGTCCAATTCACTGCCTCCGTTTCTCTCACTTTCTTTCTGGTGGCTCTTGGTTATCTATTTACATTTTCAATTACCCCATACTTGGTTGCCAACTTCCTTGACCTCTTCTCCTATTTTGTGTCCCCGATTTTCAGGTATGGATACTTATGCACTTTAGCCAGCCATTTATTTTCATTCATGTTCCTGATTATTTCCTCAAAACTAAATTTGCTATGCGCTTCCCTGACTTCAAACGAGGCCCAACCTATCTCACCCTGCACTGCCTTATTTGTGGTTTTGCCGTAGTTTCCCGAAGCCAACCAGCTTACCGATCTTTGGTTAACTTCCACCCCGACAATATATCCAATTTTAAGCGCAGAATGGCATTTGCGAACGTTAGCGCTGGCACCATTATTCCGTTCCAGATTCCATGCACCACTTCATATTTATTGTGGCCCAAAGTGCTCTATGATTCATTATTGCTGCGTTCCGCTTTTTCTTTATTTTCATATTATCTTGGTGGGTGCTTGAGTAAGTGTTTCCTTCGTTTACGTATACGCTGAGGTATTTATATTGCTTGACTTCGGGTATGACCTGTTGAATTTACACCACGTAATCGCTCGTCTCTTGATTAAACGTCATAATTTCCGATTTCTCTGTGCTAAGCTTACGGCCGAGATTTGTCGCTGTGTTGCCACACATATTCGCTAGTGTCTGTAAATATCTTCCATTGCCCGTTATTAGCACTATGTTCTCCGCATACATCAGTCCGGGGACCTTCCGTAGCACGATTTGTCCGTTACGCACGTATATGATAAATCAGACCCTAATTCACTGTTTTCCAGTCGTCTTTCTATGCCCTTAACATAAAGCGTTAACAGCAATGGGGATAGATAGGACGTCCTTGCTTCAGTCCTTGGCTAATTCCCACCACTTCATTACATTTTCGGCCTTTCCATACAACTTGTACTCGACTGTCTCTATATATCTCCCTCAGCAGTTCCATGAAATCTCTCATATGTGTCTCCGTGCTTGAGAATATCCCAAAACAATTCGCTGACAACGTTGTCGTAGGCTCTCTTGTCTAGAAATGCTATCCATAAAGGTCTATTTTGAGCTACTGGAATCTCTATGCACGGAGTTAGTACAAAAACATTATCCTCTAAGCGTCTGCCCGGTCTGAACCCATTCTGTAGTTACCCCAGTACATCATTTTTCTCCACCCACTTTGACAGTTCTAATTTTGTGGCTTTCATTTCCATTCTATATTTCACCGACGTTACCGTAACTTGACTGTACAAGCTCGTCGTATCCTTATTACGTTTGCCTTTGCAGATGAGGTTCGTCTTGTTTTCACGCCGTCCAACTGGGATTTTCTTCGTTTTAATCAATTGCTCAGTGGCATTAGTCAGCAGTGCCTCGCACTTTGTACCGATGTTTTTGATTAGCTGTATTGGAATTTCGTAGGGTCCTTAGACGGTCTTATTATGGATATTTTCTTCAGCTGTTTTCTAGTAAAAGATTTCTATTTAAATTTTGATCTCTCAGGTTTCTCTGTTGTTGCTGGATCTGTTTGGGTCTGAACTACGCTTTCTTTTGTGCCGAAGGTATCCCCAATAACATCTCTGATGTACCGCAGCGCATAATCTCCTTCGCAAATGGCACCATCTTCATCCCTTATAGCCGTTTGCAAATTTCTGGTTGGAGCTCCGCATGCTCTTAAATCGTTCCAGAATCTTTCTGGTTCGTCTTTGTATTTCCTTATTTTTTTTTTGCAAATATTATGCACCCAACATTCCCTTTCGCGTTTAATTTTCTCTTCCACGAGCTCACTCGCCATCTTTTTCTTTTCTCGGTATCTGTTCCATCGAATGAGCACCTCTTCTTCGTGTAATCCAAACTTTTTGTCTTCTCGATGATCCCTAGAAGCCTGCTTACGCTTTTCTATAGCTTGCCTTATTTTCTTGTTCCACCACTGAAGCGGTTGTGAAGCGGTCCACCGGCTCTTTGTGTAGTACGCGTTCGCAGCCGCTCGCGTTGGTGTTAACTTATACGCTCGTATACCTTCTGCTGCATTAGAGAATCTTGACGTTACTTTTGAGTTCGTCTACGTAAAATGTATTTAGGATCCTACGGAAACAACCAACCAGGATTCGGAGGTATCTCAGCTTTATAAAATTTAGCGTATCCGCAGTATAGTTGAGCTGAAATATTGTCCTCGGAAACATGCACGCCAGGCCATCAGGAAAACTTTGAAGTTCGCTCAACTGGGGGCGAAGTAAAAGTTAGCGCCGCGTTAATCTTCACTCTGGGAGTGCAAGCACGCAGTTGCTAACCAAAATTGCCAGCCAGTACCTCTTCCGAACAGCTGTTTCTTTTCTTGTTATTTTTCTTCCTTTTTCTCCTTTTTTTTTCCCTTTGCAAGTTCATCTCTTCCATGCAAATTATTGCTATCAAGCAAATGCGCCTTCAGAAGAACTGAGCCGTAATTTGATTTCTTTCTCAAGCAGCCAAAGTACAGCAGTGCCGAGACGAGCCAGTGACTTCCTGTCATAATGGACCCTCCGGTGCAAATGAAGGCCGGCCATTCTTAGAGCGAGGATCGTTATAAAGTGAAGGATGTAGTGTGCGTGCCCAACTCTTACTGTTCCTGCTTTACGTTCCTTTTTTTTTTTTTTTTACGCAGAGTTCTTGTACTTGTCGTTCAACGGGAACACGGCCAATGAAAGCAACTAAACTATGAACGACAGCCGGAAGCAGGCTTAGCGGTACCGCGCACACAAAGCTCTGACTGCAGAAGATTTCACGAGCTGATAGTCCGCAATGCACTTGTGGCCACGTGAATGCGACACGACACACAAAGACAATATTTAATACGTGAGTTAATGGCACTGGACCGCAGTCTTTCCATGCAGCTTCAAGAAGATCCTAGGTCCACGAACAACCGATTCTTTGCAAAGGCGAGCGTTAATAGCGCTTCGGAGATTCCTGGAAACTAGCGATATTCTGGGAAAATATTGATTAGAGTATATATGATATATTGGAAGTTCAGTGTATGTGTTTATTTTGGCCGGAATTTCTTCCTTTCTGTGCCTAACTTCATGTGCCTTCGCGTGAACTTATTCCATGTTTTCTTACGAGCCGTGACTTAAGTGGTGACTCGACTTTGTGTTTCTTTGTTGTTGTCTTATGCCTTCTTTTTTTTCTAGTAATCTTTCTATTTTTTTTTAAGTGGCTTGACTTTGAGACTGAGGGTTTGCTTAGTTTTATGCGTTGCCTTTAGGTATGAGTGTGATTTTGGGATTTTTTATGTTTGTGGCTTTTCTTATATGTATTTCTAGGTGCAAAAGAGTAGCAGGCGCCACATAAATGCGCCAACATCTCCTAAACCTCATATCATCATCATCATCAGCCTATATTTTATGTCCACTGCAGGACGAAGGCCTCTCCCTGCGATCTCCAATTAACCCTGTCTTGCGCTAGCTGATTCCCCAACTTGCGCCTGCAAATTTCCTAATTTCATCGCCCCCACCTAGTTTTCTGGCGTCCTCGACTGCGCTTCTCTTCCCTTGGCACTCAGTCTGTAACTATAATGGTCCACCGGTTATCTACCCTTCGCATTACATGGGATGCCAAGCTAGCTCCATTTCTCTCTCTGAATGTCAACTAGAATATCGGCTATCCCCGTTGGCTCTCTGATCCACACCACTCTCTTCCTGTCTCTTAACGTCATGCCTAACATTTTTCGTTCCATCGCTCTTTGTGCGCTCCTCAATTTGTTCTCGAGCGTCTAATGTTAACCTCCAAGTTTCTACCCCATATGTTAGCACCGGTAGAATGCAATGATTGTGCACTTTTCTTTTCAACGGCAGTGGTAAGCTCCCGGTCAGGATTTGGCAATGCCTGCCGTATGCAGTCCAACCCAATTTTATTCTTGTGTAAATTTCCTTCTCATGATCAGGGTCCCCTGTGAGTGATTGACCTAGATAAACCTACTCGTTTACAGACTCTAGGCGCTGACTGGCAATCCTGAATCCTTCTCCTCTTGCCAGGCTATTGAACATTATCTTTGTCTTCTGCATATTCATCTTCAACCCCATTCTTACACTTTCTTTTAACCTCATACATCAAAAGAAAGAAGAAGAAACGATAGCACGCTCACCACAGTAACTCAGAAGCGATTACATGCTCCTGCGGGGCAGAATGTCCCGGGTTCAATTCCCGGCACCTGCTTTCAGGTTATAATAGAAACGGAACGCAAACACATCGCACACGGTGATTCAGATGCATGTTGAGTAACGCCAGCTGGCCAAAATATAATTCTGGGCCCCCACCTATATATACGCGCACTTTCTCACAAGGCCGTGCATTGCTTTGTGGCGCGAAACCCGCCAATTTAAGCTTAAAACGATCACGTGGTGGGGAGTGACAGCGGCTGTTGCGCAACGTCAAATTCTTAGATTTCTTCATAGCGGGAAGTATAAGCACTCAAGTAAGTTCTATGAGTGAGCACGCGTAAATATAAAAATATACGAGGATGAGTGTGTGTGTGTGTGTTTTAGACGATACATTATGTTTAAAAATCATCTGTGCCAGATAGCGTAATTGTAATTCTTTAGCTGTATTTCCCGCAGCGGGGGACATTATGCTCGCACCAAAAAGTGAAATGCATCATCGGGTAGTTAACAAAACATCACTACTTCTGTTTTTAATAGTTTGCTTTGTGGCACATACTCCAATTTGCGAATTGTATCCTCAGAGCTTGCAATGCGTATCTACTTGGAGCAACTTCTAAAGACAACATGGGTTTTGACATATACGCCGTGAAGGTATTCGTAAAAATAGGCTTTTGTTCCACTTACTTTTTAATTTAAAAAAGGCCGTTTTATGCATTGAAACAAAAAAGCAACTGGAACATGCATTTCGTCGCATATTTTGGGAATGAATATCTCGAAACCGGGGTCATCCTGAAAATTCGTTCCAATTTGGATATGTCTTGCGAACTGGCCGGCTGTGCCAATATGTGCCGTATACTAACAATAATTAAAAAGTCAGTTAGTGAGTTTTGTTTACTTAGTCGGTTATGCATTTCGATTTCTCGTGTAAGTAATGTTCGCCTCTTTGAGTATTCCAGCTCTATGACTAAAAGAAGGCGATGCGCCACAGGCGATATTTAAGACTTTTGTATGGTCTTAAAAAAATGCACCCGGTACAAGTAGAGAAAGTGTTTTTTTTTTGTGTGTGTGTGTGTGTGTGCAAAGGTAAATGGACTCTACGGCAGGCAATAGTGGAAATGAAAATAAATGACAACTGAAATAAGTACGCCAACGCGAACTCTTAGGTCGAGATCCGTAAACTATACTTCCGGCGTGGTTACTATTTTGTCTAGGCAGGTGGAAATAAGGTAATAAGTTTAAAACGCTTCAGGTACCAGACACTTAAATGAAGCCTCGCGATTACGCAGTCCCTCTCTCAGTTTTTTTCACGGGTTCTTTGGAGGGAAACGGCACATGTACAACTTTCATGTTAACTGCAGATCAGAAGGGCAGGCAATAGTCGATGACAGAAAGACAACGCATATAGCGATCCACACGGCTTCAGTCTTTATTTATTAGTTAATAGAGTCATTACACATTATACCGACGCCGTTGCTGCCACTTTTAGGGGCGAAGCTCCTTATAGCGGCACCCGTTCCGTCCCCGTCGTAGTAGTAGTAGTAGTGTGTAACCAGTCTGAGAAAAATGAGAAAAAAATTCCGAAGTTGTGTCCGTAGCGCGGAATCGAACCAGGGACCCCTCGCTTCCGAGCGCGCGGCGTTAGCCCACTACGCCACGAAGCTTTTTTTTTTTTCTTTATTGCCACATTGAACAGCACAATTACACAAAAACATACATTCGAGGGAACAAACTCCTGGAACTGGCTTCGCGCTATCCCGTTAATATTCGGGCATGTTTAACAATGCTCCAACTCTTGGGAGCCATTCAGGCTCTGGGGTTTGAAACTGGTACACAGTAATAATTCTAATAATGCTTTCCTTGAAATATAGCCGTATCGGTTTCGCGTCTATGTCAGCGTTCCGCACTGCCATCCTAGATCGCCAAATGCTGTGCAGGCCCAGGAGCATAATGAGGTCAAATGGAATACCATCCTCATGTTCAACTGGCAAAAATCGTATACCGAATGAGTCCACAGGTAGGTCTTTCTTGAGAGTACGTTGTAAGATGTCCCAGAAGAAAAATGCTTCCCTACAGTCTAGGAATACATGCTCGATCGTTTCTGGCTTCCGACAAATGAAACAGTGAGTCCCCCAAGGTACAAAAAATCCCTTTTCCTCCAAATAAGTTTTCACATCTAATGTATTTGTATGCAATTTGAAGAAAAATGTTTTAACTCCTCCTGGTACACTCATGCTTTTACTACGCCACGAAGCGGACATGGACAAACGCACCACGATGGCTATAAATACCCAACATTAACGAAAGGCCGCGTTTCTAGCGCGTTTCTAACGCGTTTGTGCTAGCGCGTTACGGCCCGTGTAAGAAGCTGGTGTAAGACGCTGTGGCCTCTCCACCTTACCTTCAACGCGTTTCGAACGCGCTGCCCAAAGCGGTGGCAAGTCAAGTTCAAGTCGAGGAGCGTTTATGAATACGGGGGGTATACTCTCTCAGCAGTCATGTGATGGCGTCGGCAAACGCGGTGCACGTTCCGGCATGTGTAAATGGCTGCGTAAGACGCTGTGGCCGCTTCCCCTCCCTTACAAAAATGAGTTTAGACTGTCTGTAGAATGTCTATAGACTACTTGTAGACAACTTTGCCTTTTTATAGATTTGTTCTTTTGTTGATAAATAATCTATAGACTGTCTATAGACAAAAGTTGATATGATTTTTATTTATTTTTGTCTACTCACATTCTATAGACAGTCTATAGAAAAAAGTCGATAAGATGTTTGTTTCTTCTTGTCTACTTCCTCTCTATAGACTGTCTATAGAAAAAAGTTGATACAGTCTTTATTTATTCTTGCCCATTCAATGTCTATAGAGTGTCTATAGACAAAAATTGATAAGATTTCTATTTCTTTTTGTCTACTCACTTTCTATAGACAGTCTATAGAAAAAAGTCGATAACGTGTTTGTTTCTTCTTGTCTACTTCCTCTCTATAGACTATCTATAGAAAAAAGTCGATACAGTCTCTATTTATTTTTGTCCATCCATTGTCTGTAGACTGTCTATAGACAAAAGTTAGTAAGATTTTTATTTCTTTTTGTCTACTCCCATTCTATAGTCGGTCTACAGAAAAAAGTTGATAAGTTGTCTGTTTATTTTTGTCTACTTCCTATCTATAGACTATCTTTAGAAAAAGTTGATAAAGTCTCTATTTATTCTTGTCTATTCATTGTCTATAGACTGTCTATAGACAAAGGTTATTAAGATTTTTGTTTCTTTTTGTCTACTCCCATTCTATAGTCTGTCTACAGAAAAAAGTCGATAAGATGTTTGTTTATTTTTGTCTACTTCCTCTCTATAGACAACCTATAGAAAAAAATTCGATACAGTCTCTATTTATTCTTGTCCATTAATTGTCTATAGACAAAAATTAATAAGATTGTTATTTCTTTTTGTCTACTTCCATTCTATAGTCGGTCTACAGAAAGAAGTCAATAATTTGTTTGTTTCTTATTGTGATCTTCCGCTCTATAGACTACGTATAGACCAAAGTCGATACCGTGTCTATTATTCTTGTTGATTCTGTGTTTAAGGACTGTCTATAGGCGACAGTCGATAAGGTGTTGATTATTTTTGTATACGCCTGGTTTACAGATTTTCTATAGGTGAAAGTTGATAAGGTGTCTACTTCTTTTATCTATTCCCCGTCTATAAATTTAGTCTTGACAAAAGTCGTTAAATTGTGTTTTTTGTCTATATCAGCGGTCTATATACACCGTTTATACGCAAAAGTTTTTCTGTTTGCTATTTATTTAGCCGATTGCCACTTTATAGAATGTCTACAGAGAAAAGCAGTAAAGGTCACCATGGTATCTCTGTCATTGAATTACGCAGTTCTTAATTATTATTTTACCAGATAATTAGGTGTTTAAGAGTCTGCTCGCCGAGTTTCATCCAGTATTGCACTGGTTTTTAACATGTAACCTCTGGGCCCGGCACCCTAGTTAGTCGGGAATGCATCCCCGACGATAATTTTTCCTTGCGAACCACACGGAGGCGGAATATATACTTCTATGTGATTGAAATTATTCTTTAATGGTTTCCTATATCCCTCCCGATGAACGCTATAGGGTGGGACATCACCAAAGATCATGTTAACTCGAGCGAACAGACCGTATACCGATTGCAGTAAGCTGTGAGATGAACTAAAGGACAGCCGATATTGTAAACGTCTTATTGATTCAGATTTACTTGCCGTCTATATACAAAAGTCGTTAAACTCGGCCCAACCCGTGTACGCTGTAACCAAGTGGAGGTACAGGCGGATAATACGGAGCAACGTTTGATATAAGCCACTGGGATTGTATATACTGCTGACATTTCTTTAAAGCCTTTTTGTAGAGTTTATTATAGATATGGTGTATATACTTCCGCATTTGTTCACCACATTATATGACCTCCGTAGTCGCTCTCGGCAATCCCAAGACAATCTTTACAGTTGTTTTTCATAGCATTACGTTTGCGGCAGTAAAATAAAGAAAACAAACTGCCGATCCAATCATGTAAATAGATGTTATGAATGCCAGTTTTAGCAAGAAGCGGATTACAAACAGGCATCAAGCTAACATCACAGAGACTTGTAATGTGTATAGCTGACAACGCAGAATTTGCTAGTGTGCGATGAACCGATGTCGCGCATGAGGTGTGCGCCTTATGTGTCGTCTGATTCTCAGATACTCTTTAGGTTCTCCCCATATCTAGGCTGCATCACTAATATCGCGTGGTTTTTCGCAGACTGATATCCCGCGCTATAAATTCATTAAAGCTTCTCGTTCACTTACAATGTGCGCCAGATACTCTGAGCCCACCCAGTCCTTTCCAGGCGCTATATGCCTGTGCGGCCGACCACATGCGTGCGTCATTAGTGTATTGATTGCTTTGACATATCACTGGAACAGACAAATGTGCACTAACATGTGCGCAGGTATCTTATTTGGCAGTATGTTGGAAGCTATGCTAGAAATGCACTGCATTACTCATCGTCGTTGGCCATAATGCTAGCGCCTGACTTGCGTGCTAACGGTTTTTACAAACACTGCGTTCATCCAAGTGTGCGCTCTTGCTCCATGCGATAGCCCACAGCGTTCGTAATACAGCGCGCCAAAGCATTTCCTTCTTCCATGGAAAGAACTGAAAGGTGAAAGCAACCGGTTTCGCGCGCATGGAACGCAGAGAAAGAGAGAGCGAGAGAGAGAGCGCGACCATAAAAAAAGAAAAAAAAAAGAAAAGGGCAAAGGGGCGCTCGGGTTTCTCGGAGCACGTACGCCGTCGGCGGCCTCAGCATTTGCGCATGCGCAGCGGCAGCAACGGCGGCGCGCCATCTCTCCGCGTCGATTCGAATTCTCAACGGCTGCGCCAGGCAAGTCAACGCTTGTTGCTGCTGGTGAGCTGCCTGCACCTTTGTGTCTGTGTATTCGTCTCGACTTTGTGGCATCACACGTCAACTGCACTGAACGGTAAGTTTTAACGAAGATGTTTTCCGTCACTAGCTCATGACTAGGTGAGCGTATTTCGTAGCGCGAACCGGCTGCATGTAATGTAGGCGACTCGGGCGTACTGTCGATTTGTCGTTTGGTTTGTAAACGCGCTCGGGTTCTCAATTCTACTTTAAATAGGGCATGTTTAACGGCAAGCGATCGCTCGCGCTTGTTCCTTTTACCGTCATTGTCAATGTCCGTGAAAAAGGAAATACACCATGTTTAACGTGGATACTGAGCAGAAATAAGCGCGGATTGTGTGTGTTAAGCGGCGTACTGTGGGCAGGTCTCGTTTTGTGGCGCTCGATCGGCGGCCATAAACGCTGCGCTGCCTGTCTAATAAAACTCATCTAAAGCGCTTTATGTATATACCTCGAAATTATGCTAGAGTGATGAATTGTCTAAAAGAGACGTACAGTTGAATAAATGCTAGCGTACTCAGAGGAAAGGCCGTGTTTGCGGGTCATGCATCAGCAGCGTGTGCTGCCGTTTTCGTAAGTAAAAAGTAGCAGTATTTATGGGGCTCCTGGCAACCAGTATAAATATATATAACCGCAAAAGCTTTCAGAGCACGAAACTCGCGATAAGCCCAGTCAATCGCAGCTTCGCAACTTAACCGAAAGAATTGGAAAACAATAAATTAGTGGTTCGGGGAAGCACCCTTTACACGTTTGAAACTGAAGCCATTGGTTTGAGGAGAGTTTGAGGATTTTCTGTGCTGTGCTCGTGTTGCCATGAATTACGAACTTGGCCAAGCCCTTGTCTGCTTTATTAAACAAGTGCTTCAATTCAGCTGAATCTAATAGTGCATTTCACGTGACTGACGTGTTATTCGTTATAATTATAATTATGTACTGGCAGTAATTTGGCAAGCATTAAACCACAATATTTTTATTGCCCCTAAACTGCGGGTGTCATAGACTGCCAGGGAATTTTCATGAAAACAGCCAGGGAAAGGTTGAAAAAACACCAAGGAAATTGAAAATGTCAACATAGGTATGCTGTCTTGTTATTTCCATACAATGTTTCCAGAGAATCGCTGTCTTAAACATATTTTTGAAGCATTTCACCTCCCAAAAAATTACAAATAGGTACGATTTTC
The DNA here is from genome assembly GCF_013339745.2 of Dermacentor silvarum. NCBI lineage: Eukaryota > Metazoa > Arthropoda > Arachnida > Ixodida > Ixodidae > Dermacentor > Dermacentor silvarum. Next base: position 165,201,748 of record NC_051155.1, on the reverse strand, counting down.
TGAAAAAGAAATGAAAGTGAAGCATGCTGACATGGGGGGGGGGGGGGGCATTTCTTACTCAATCTTTTTGCATTACGTAAGTGTCCTGAACCTCGAAACTCTAGAAAAAATACTTATGTTATAGAGCGCCTTCAATTATTTACTGTGATAGCATTCATTGTAATGACAGTTTCAGTTTTGTTTCCCAGAAGGTGCATATGTGTCGTGCCACAACACAGAAAGTGCTCACGGGGTATTTCTTGTGCTCATGTGGTATACCTAACTTGCAACCGTGTCAGCATTCCAGAAAGATATGATTATCTATAGGAAACTAAGTGACCATATTGACACAATCAATCCATCTGCCTTCTATTGAAGTTATGGCCAATGTATCAGTTAAGAGTACGAGAAAGACATTTAAATGTGTATTAAGGAAAATAAATTACAATCTTTGGCATGATACGTTCAATACTCCAGTCACTCTTCTGAGCATATCATTCCGCGCGGGTATATTTAATTACCAGCCAAAAATGTAAGCAGTCCAACTGGGTAGCCTAGTTTCAGCAATTAATATAGAGGTCATTTGGGCTAATTAAGTACATTACGTGTCATATGGCCTTGTCAAAAAATGTAACATACTGTTGCTGGCACCAGCAGCAATTGTAACAGTTTAATTTTTCACCATACGGTAGAGTGAAACATTATGCGATGGTACTGTTTTGTATTGACAAGCAGCCATTAGGCATAGTTAAACCGTATTAAGGATTGACTTAAGCGGTTTGAGCGAATATATTAAGCTGCTTAATGAACGTACAAAAAATACACATTTGTTATTTTTGCCTCACATTGTTGTATCTACATATTTGCAGCATGCACCTGCAGCACCTTCGGAACGGCTTACACGAAGGTCAAGGCCAGCCTGGAAACCATGCTTGCCAAGGGGAAGCAGCTGTAAATATGTAAATATTCTCTTTTGATGATAGCATAAGACATGCATTTTAATAAATTAATGTATTATATCGTTCAATAAAAACAGTTATTTCAATATCGGTGCACGTGTTTTCTTTGTTGCACTGCATGAGTCTGCACTAGTGGAATTGCTTGAAATATTTGTTTCTGCAACATATGAGAGTGCAGCTGGTTCAGGATCATTAATAATCTATTAACATGAATGCATAAATGCAGATGGGAAGCAACAGGTGCACATGCATAATACACGTTCAAAATTTTGTTGCTGCCATATGTAAACAAAAATTTTAACTAACTTGCAGATAGTAGATTTCATTCAAGCGAATGCATTGCATGCAACTAAACTTTCTTCAATGTGCAATTGCACAAATGCTCATGCAGCTTTACATAATGATTCACGGCTGCATACATTTTAGATTTTTGACTGCTTCCATCTGCATGCATGCTTTTTTATGTACAGTTCCCTATGTATGTTCCCATATGCATACTGGGTACAATAAATTTTTGTAGACATTTCCAATAAACTGCTTATTAGCAAACCCCAGCAGCGAGTGTTTATAGAATAACATTGCCTGCCGAAACATAGTTGGCAAAATGTGGTGTATTATCTAGTATATATGGTGTCCCAGTAATTTTAGCCAAGCTGGTCAATGAAAATGAAAGGTTAAAAACAACTCGGTGCAAGATATATGATCCTAAAAAGACCTACAGGTCAGACCTCTGAATTCACGGCCGAATGCACGCCATAGGTCTTAAAATCGGATCTTATTGCAGTGTCTTTTCTTAATATTATTTTTCATTGAACAGCTTCACTAAATTTAAGTTAGCTGGGACACCCTGTAAAATTGTAAGGCTGAAGTCTATAGATTAGCAATAGACTGATCTACAGGAACTCTCTGTAGGCAGACTGTACCACATTCTACAAAAAGTGTAAGGCCATAAGTCCATAGACAGACTATATACTGGTCTATAGGAATAGTTTATAGTCTGTAGACATTTCATAGACATGTCTACAAAAGTAAAACTATATAGGCCTATAGACTTTTGTCTATAGACACTCTGCAGACATTTGTCTACAAAAGTGAATTTTCATTGATCTATAGACCGTCTATAGTCAGTCTATAGAATCAGACATTTTGTAGACTAGTCTACAAAATGTGTACGGCCATAAGTCTATAGATTGTCCATAGACTGGTCTATAGGAATAGTCTATAGATACTCTATAGGCGTTTGTAGATAGTTTATAGACTTATGTATACAAAAGTAAAACTAAATAAGCCTATAGACTTTTGTCTATAGACATTCTGCAGACATTTGTCTACAAAAGTGAATTTTCATTGATCTATAGACCGTCTATAGTCAGTCTATAGACTCAGACATTTTGTAGACTAGTCTACAAATAGTGTATGGCCATAAGTCCATAGACTGTCTATAGACTGGTCTATAGGAATAGTCTATGGATAGTCTATAGCCATCTGTCTATAGACATTTTATAGACTTATTTCTACAAAAGCAAAACTATATAAGCCTATAGACATTTGTCTATAGACATTCTATAGACATTTGTCTACAAAAGTGAAATTTCATTGATCTATAGACAGTCTATAGTCAGTCTATAGACTCAGACATTTTGTAGACTAGTCTACAATTAGTGTATGGCCATAAGTCCATAGACTGTCTGTAGACTAGTCTAAAGAAATGTCTACAAAAAGTCTGTTGACTTCATAGACAAATGTCTACACACTTTATATAGACTTTCTACAAAAATTTTTGTAAGGGCTTACTAGAGAGTACTGCACGTTTCTAACGCGTTTGTGCTAGCGTCCCCTTAAGCGGGAGATCCGATGATTGATAAGTGGTTCTTGAGGGAAAGGGAAAGGTTGGCGCTATCTTCTGCAGCCCTTGAGGGAGCACGGCTCAGCGCCATCCGATGATTCCCTCCGGAGCTTCGCCCACTCATCATCATTCACCTCGTGGATCTGCTGTCATTTTTTTGCTTCAGTGTTTCTTTGTAACGTTGTCTTGTGTGCAATGCCTGAAACAGATTCGCTTTTCCCCACAAATCATCTCCATATGTTTATTACCAGTATACATATGCAGCATTTCCGTATCATGTTCGAAGGAGTTACCGACGCCATATTCGAGCGCGCACAGCTATTCTTCTATTATGTTATAAAGAGAAAGTGTGCATGTGTGGGGCGAACAAATTGAGATTATGTGTAGCCGTAATGAACACACTTTAGGGCTAAAGATACCGCCAAGAACAAATTTTTCGATATGCCGCTTCATGGTATGACGACTAAGAAAAGTGGCAAAGGAAATGTTAAGAGCGTTGAGTGCTATACCTTTCAGCCAATGTCTCTCCTTTCCAATCGGCATGAAACGGAATCCCTGGCTTCCTCTCACATTTCTGTATTCTATATAGAAGTGCAGCTACTTACTATTCGCAGCGTCGAACTTCGAATTAACTTTAGCCTCACTCTAGCGCGCGGTCGTTCTCGCTTTTCTACATTCGCCGGAACGCGACAGTCAAAACTATAGTTTTTGGACGGCGTATATTCCTGCCTCCGCGATGCATGTTCAGAATCGCAGCCTTCCCTCTACGTACGATGAGTTCAGAGTGCCACGGTGTCGACAATCCTCGGCAAAATGTTGATCTAGACATTTTCTGGCGACGCCGAATACCCTATATGCAAAGCTTGCAGTTCCGCGGAAACCGTGCAACGACGCCCGCTGTTCCATAAAACTTTATTTTCTTTCTTTTTTTCCCTCGCATTTTGAAGTGTCATATCTACAATGTTCCGCAGACACGTGCATTAAGCATTGATGTAGGACGGCTGCACAGGGAAAACACGCATGAGTGATCTTGGGTCTGCGAAAGGGAGAGACAGACGCGTTGCCGCACGAGCGTGTAAAACGATCACTTGGACATACAGTAAATTTCGTGCTATTGCTCATTTACTATTGTTTACTGTTGTTTCCTTGTTATTTTTTTTTATATCTCCGTTAAGTCGGTGAATTGCAACTGTCCAGACCATCTTCGTTCCGACGGGTAAGTTTGCCGTTTACATAGACAGCCATGCACCGTAGTACGTGGAGTGTCAAAATTGCAGCGTGCAGAAATGAGAGGAAGGTGCAGGAAGAGGGGGGAGGGGACAGCGTCAGGAAAAGTGTGCGTGCCGCCTTTGTCGAGTAAATTCAGAATTTCCTACGCGAAGTCGTTTAAAATAAGTCAAGCTCAGGCTTAAGCCATCAAATTGAGACTGCATGGATATAGATCGTACAAGTAATGGCCGTTCTTTTTTTTTTTTTTTTTTTTTTGGGGGGGGGGGGGGGGGGTCACGCACGTAGTAAACATAAGTGTTTGTGTGAGAGAGAGAGAGTGAGAGAGAGAAATGGTGAGGAAGGCAGGGAGGTTAACCAGATGTTCGAATCCGGTTTGCTACCCTGCACTAGGGTAGGGAAATAGGGTTAGAAAAAGGAACGAGAGAGAGTGAGAAAGAAAAGAAAGCACAAAAAAAAAACCGCTCACGTAGCGGAAGAAAGTGTGAGAAGATACCATGGAGAAAGCGGTAAATGAAGTGATGAAAATAATACTGCGCGAAGTAGTTTCAGTACAATGGGAGAAAGTGACGAAACGTGCGGTTCATTGTTTAATGTGTGTTTTGCGTACTCTTGGGGTAAAATGGAAATTGATAAAACAAAGGAATTTCGCATCTTTGTAATATTTCAAACGTGTCCCTTTGAAAGCATTGCGTAAGCGTACGGCGGTTATGAACTTGCTTATTGACCCTTTTCGCGGCGATCCCGTGAGCGCTGCCATGTTTGATCACGTGGTGACGCGTCCATTGCTTGTTTCAACTGCCTCCGTTGCCTCCTTGTTTACAATGGAAGTGTAGGACGCCGGCGTGGCTTAGAAAACCTCTATTTTCGGAGATATCGTAGACGGTGACTAGGTGGATTACACGAAGCTTTAATCACAGCTTCAGAGAACATGCAAAAGCGCTTTCGGAGCTGATTAAGCTATGTCCAAACGGCGCAAGCAGCGTATATGGTGCTTGTTCTAAAAGCGGGCCTAATATGTATTCCAAGCTATCCAAGCTTTCCGATTATGAATTCAGTCAGCATTAGTGTGTTTTGCTCTGTGTTCTTTATTCGGCAAATATTTTGAAGCAGTGGCTTGTCAGTTTCTGACCCATTGCAGTTCCTCGGTGCGGCCACTATCTGATTATTTTCTGCCTAATCGCTCGCGGGTGTGCTCAGTTCCGATAGATTTGTTCTTGCTGCGCACAATGCTTGAAACGTAGCTGTTTTGTACATTGTAATACCTTGTAGCAAATATATATTACACCTAATAACTCGCTCACTCTTGTGGACCGTCACCAAACAGTCAGCTTCGACCATTCGTGTGCCATAGGTGTAGTCCGTCATTAATTGTGCGTATACAGTCGCATATATTCAAGTGTGAGCCCATTCACTTATTCTTGATACGTTGGCGATAGAGTGGGCGTAAGTTTTCCTGCCATTTGGGACAGATGTGTAAAGATAACGTGCGCGAAACTTACTATGACAGGAAGCGGCGCTACTCCCTTTGTCATTGTTTAACGAGTGGTACTCACTCTTGCCGACGTCCTGGGAATGAAGCCCTTTCTTTGAAGGTTAGCGATACAAGGCTGGCGGATGAGCAAATTTCTGTATCCTCGAGGAAAGCCGTACGTGGCGCGCCGCCGTGAGCGCCATCTTGTTTCTCTAAAACAAACTGCTCCGCGAAAAGGGTCAATATAACGCAACTGCTTCTCGCCGCCAATGCTGCGATACACGTCATGTTAAAAAGAAAAAGAACATTCGGGTAGAAACTGGCGAGTTGACATATTGTGCATACCTTTGTTTGTAATAATTACGTATGAAGCCGATACTGTACCCTTGCAACCAAGGCTGCCATAATTTAGGAGACAAGCACCTGCAAAGAATACGACGCACACTATGACGACATCCATAGTAAATTTACTTTAATATGACAGCATTATTGACAGCATTAATATGACAGCAAATTGAGGAAGCCGTAAAATATGGACGCAGCATGAAATCAGTAAGAAGAAAACTAGGCATAGGACAAGGCAAGATGTATGCACTGAAAGATAAGCATGGTAATATCATCAGCAATTTCGATGACATAGTAAAAGCAGCAGAAGAGTTCTATACTGAACTGTACAGTAGCCAAAACAGCCAAGCTACTTCCATTCGAAATAGTGATGAACCGGATACAGAAGCTCCTTCTATAACTAAAGATGAAGTTAGAAGGGCCTTGAAAGACATGACCAGGGGAAAAGCGCCTGGAGAAGATGGAATAACAGTAGATTTAATCAACGATGGAGGAGATATCATGCTTGAAAAGCTTGCGGCTCTTTATACTCAATGCCTCACAACTTCAAGTGTACCAGAGAGCTGGAAGAACGCCAACATTATACTTATCCATAAGAAGGGAGACGTTAAAGAATTGAAGAATTACAGACCCATTAGCTTGCTTTCAGTATTGTATAAAATATTCACCAAGATAATTTCCAATAGAATCAGGACAACACTTGACTTCAGTCAACCAAGAGAACAGGCTGGCTTCAGGAAGGGATATTCTACGATGGACCATATCCATGCCATCAATCAGGTAATCGAGAAATCTGCGGAGTACAATCAACCTCTCTATATGGCTTTCATAGATTATGAAAAGGCAATCGATTCAGTAGAGATATCAGCATTCATAGAGGCATTGCGTAATCAAGGAGTGGAGGAGGCATACGTGAATATCTTGGCAAATATCTACAAGGATTCCACAGCTACCTTGGTTCTCCACAAGAAAAGTAGAAAGATACCTATCGAGAAAGGGGTCAGGCAAGGAGACACAATCTCTCCAATGCTATTCACTGCATTCTTAGAAGAAGTATTCAAGCTCTTAGACTGGGAAGGATTAGGAGTGAGGATCGATGGCGAATATCTCAGCAACCTTCGGTTTGGAGATGACATTGTCCTATTGAGCAACAATGGAGAGGAATTACAACAAATGATTGAGGACCTTCATCGAGAAAGTGCTAGAATTGGGTTGAAGATGAATATGCAGAAGACAAAGATAATGTTCAATAGCCTGGCAAGAGGACAAGGATTCAGGATTGCCAGTCACCGCCTAGAGTCTGTAAACGAGTAGGTTTATCTAGGTCAATCACTCACAGGGGACCCTGATCATGAGAACGAAATTTACACAAGAATAAAATTGGGTTGGACTGCATACGGCAGGCATTGCCAAATCCTGACAGGGAGCTTACCACTGTCGTTGAAAAGAAAAGTGTACAATCATTGCATTCTACCGGTACTAACATACGGGGCAGAAACTTGGAGGTTAACAAAGAAGCTCGAGAACAAGTTAGGGACCGCACAAAGAGCAATGGAACGAAAAATCTTAGGAGTAACGTTAAGAGACAGGAAGAGAGCGGTGTGGATCAGAGAACAAACGGGGGTAGACGATATTCTAGTTGACATTAAGCGGAAGAAATGGAGCTGGGCAGGCCATGTAATGCGTAGGATGGATAACCGGTGGACCATTAGGGTTACAAAATGGATACCAAGAGAAGGGAAGCGCAGTCGAGGACGGCAGAAAGTCAGGTGGGATGATGAGGTTAGGAAATTCGCAGGCGCAAGTTGGAATACGCTAGCGCAAGACAGGGGTAATTGGAGATCGCAGGGAGAGGCCTTCGTCCTTCAGTGGACATAAATATAGGCTGATGATGATGATGATATGCCCCACGAAGCAAAAATCCAGCATCCGATGGTAGCAAGATGCACGTGATCAATTTATGACGTCATGTTCCCGGCGGCATATATTGAATATCTAGAAGGCACGCCTTAGCAACCGCGGTCTCCTCGGTGCAGGAACTTTTGCGGCTCGCACTGCAAAATCGCATGGTGAACAGCCCCGGCGTCAAACCTGGCCCATTTCCCAAATTGGGTTAAGCTTTATTAAATTAATTAATGGGGAATAAAGTTGATTAAGGCGGAATTAGATAGATTAGGGCTGGTACAAATTAAACCAGAGTGGCTTAGGGCTTTGAGACCAAAGGTGATTAATGTGCATTAATGTGGAGTTTGAATTTAAGATGAAAACTTGGACAAGTTTTCATGCTTTCGCATTCAAATCACCTAAAGCTGTCAATTGTTTTACTACCAATCATGTGTTTGTTAAAGAAACGTTGCGGTAGGGCTTCTCTCTCGCACAACTTGCTCGCCGACGCACTCGCCTTCGTTCCAACGCATCCTCTTCAGAAGCTTCCCCCTGCTCTAGCAGTCGCAATTTCTATGGTTACTTGTGTTATCCGAGCGCTCCTTTTCCGCGCAATCTCTCTCCTGCATTCCAAATGCGCCTTGATAAGGCCAAATCGAAACACGCCATGCTTCTCAACGCGCTCGCTTGCCAGCGATAAAGTCCCTGGATATATTTTTCTTGCTTTTAGAGCATGAAACCTAGGGACTTAAGCCCGCGAGAAACTCATAAGGGAGTTCCATACCGGTTGTCGATACATGCGTCCGTGGTAGTAATGGGTTCAATATCGAGCTTCCGTACTAGCGGTAGTGTGTTCGAATTCTGCCGTCCGACAATTTAGTGGTATTTATTTCTACTTTTTAAAACAGTACGTCGTTTAATATGATTAGTTTACGAAGTCACAAAGCCGTTTGAGGCCACGAGGACAAAATTTAAGCAACTATATGTATTAGCTGCACTATATTCTCAAGGCACCATGTATTAACCATTACTCCCATGTTGACTGACAAAATGTCGCGTCCAAGGATCGTGCGCCCACAAGGCGGTAAGCGTATACAGAGGTTTGTATATTCACCTATAGTCATGCCTAGACGGTGGTACGGGTTTTTTGGGACGCGAAACGGAAGCACGAACGGAACGGAGCAGAAAATGACCCTGCATTAAAAATGCGATTTCGGGGTAGTTCTGGATAAAATGTCACACCATTCTTCATCATCATACTGGAAGTGGGAACTATGTATGTGGTGGAGTCTTTTCTGTGCGTGTGACGATTCTATTGCCCGCCATTCTGAACTACCGTATTTCCAGAAATATAACGCGACTTCTTTTTTTCTTCTTTTCTTTTTATGCAAAATTTCCGGCCGCAGAGTGAGTGAGTCAACTTTAATAAGTATCCGGCAAATTGATGGCCTGGGTCTAGGCCGCGCCGGGGGCAGCAGGGAGACCCTGTCTCTAGGTAGCTTCCCGGGCTCGCTGGATGGCCCAAAGTTGGCCCTGAAGATCAGAGCTAGTCAGTGCGGTTCTCCACCGCGCCCTTAGTTCATCCGGGGGGACTGCATTCTCCTCTGAACTATTTCACAATCCCAGAGTATGTGTTCTAGGGTGGCTACTCTATCATTACATAACAATGCGCCTCGCATTATATTCGGATTCGTGACACGAATATCACGTGTTTTTAAAGACGATAGTCTTTCTTGGGCTACCTAAATGCGAAAAACTTTGTCTATCTCTCTGTCTCTCACTCGATTCAACCGCCCGGCCAAAACCAACCAAGCTACTAGCACTAGTGGCACGGGGTCATACACGTCAACATTATACGGCGCAAAGGAAGCCTCAGGCCTATTTGAGCCAAAATATATTTACATAACCGTGATCCGCAGTGTTCATTTAATTGGACTGGGTTTTATGTTAGTAAATGAAAAATCAACGCCTTAGAAATGGCGTCGAAGAGACGCTACGCGTTAAAAACAAGCCGACTGAAGCCGCGGCTCTGTAGCCGGCTTCAAGCCAACAGTAACAAAAGGTCCCAACAGATGGCGCAAGAGAAAGGCGAACGCGGGAAACTTGAATTGAATTCAGCAAAACCTCCGTTGCATTCATCATGGGAGGAGTGAGAGGGGAGGGGAAGAGCGCGAGGGGTGGAGGGAGTAGAAGATAGTGTGTAACGTATACCGGGGGCGGCAGAAGACTATCGTCTTTCGACGTCATTTGCGGCGAAGCAAGCAGATATGCGGCCAATTTTTTTTCGTTCTTTATTTCTTTCTGGCGCTTCAAATTTCAGTGAGCTAAACCACTAGGCAGGACCGTGATCGCTATAGTCAATAAAAATTAAGCCGTGTTCGATTGTGCCGCGGGCTCTTCTCAAGTGCTGCCTGTCCAATAAATTTGGTGGCATGGAGGACGACGCCGTACTCGTCGACATTGACAAAGACGTAAGCCGTGACAATGGGTAAATTGCGCATGCACTCGTCCATTCATTATATTTCCCGACGGCAGTTCGCATTAACGACGAATAAAGCCCTGCGGGCATCCGATTTTATGCGTGTTTTCCTTTTTCCTTGCGGCATCGCATCGCGTTATGATCGTAATATGTATATTGCTTTTTTTTTCTGGCAGAGCAAAGTCCACCCTAGCCTTATATACGTGATCACATCATTTACGTGCAAATACGGTAGGTACATTTCAGGATAGATTTATTATCGTACTACATCTGTCCGTCTTTGGTGTCACCAGTTTGTTAATCAGGCGATGTCATATTTACGTGTTACGGTAGTAAATACCATGAAAGAAAAGAATAAAAACATAATGACTTGGAATGTTTATTGGTTGAGCACCGGTTCCAGAGCCGGGAGGTTCTCGTTTCGAACCCACATAAGTTTGTAAAATTTGTTGTCGCTTCCGAGGCTTCGAGTCTGATGTTAGAAGAAGCAGCGATGTTATAAAGAGTTGTGATGATAGATGGTTATTCTAGCGCCGTAGTTGATAGCTTTTCAGCGCAGTGAAATCAAGATTATAGAGAATGATCGCTTGAAAAAGACTTGGAATGGAGTGATATGTCGGAGAGTTCGCGCTATTTAGGCGCTAACAAAGCTAACCTCCGCGCCGGGTTTTTAATGTTTCAATGTTTTATTTTCTTTACATGATGCCGTTTATGTCTCTTGATGTGACAGTAAAATGTTGCAGAAAGCCAGTTGTGAAAGGTGCCAGCATTTATAGACCATCGTATCAATCAGCCAATCAGTCGGTTGGCCGCTTGGTAGGTCGATCGATCGATTGATCGCCCGATCAATCAATCAATCTCTGGTGACACGCCACCTTTAAAGCGATAAGTGAGAGCGGTGGCGCACACCTAATAGATTATTGTATTTAATTTTTGTTTGCTGGGCTCACTGGTGCACACCAAATGCACAAGCCGGGTTACGTAAAATAATTCCCATCCCCACTGAAAATTTTCCACGCGAGTTCTCACGACTCGATATGGTTCCCGTATATTTTACGCGGAAATGGTCCGGCTTCCCTAATGAGTATATATCCTGTTCATATATAAGTCATAGAGAAAGCTTACGGCACCACACGAAAACACACACGAATTTTCTTTTCTTCTGTACGAAGTAATACATAAGTTCTGAAGGTGGTTTGAAATACATAATTTCTGAAGGTGGCAAAAAATGCATAGAAACATTTCGACCACAGGCATAACCCAATTCGTCCTTACAATGCATGGTCCCCAAGGTATATGGCAAACATTAAATGTCATTATATGACACAAGCATTCACATCACCCGTCTGCTCTATACCGCAATACATATATCCCGTGACATCCCGTCTGTTGTTGCACAATCTGATAGCGAAACAGTTGTTGAAGTTTGTTCTGCGGCTTCATTTCATATAACCATTGAAACCTCCTACTGAGTTTCAGGCTTCCCTCGACGAAACATTACAAAATCCTTAATTTTTCAAAAAGGCACAGTGAATAATACAAATGCGTTGCAAACGCCAAGCACGCGCATTTTTTAAGACGAATATGCTATTGTTGCTTCAACGGCAAAATAGTCTAATAATTATTTGTAGAATTACCAACACGTTTAATTGAATGAGGCAATAATACACCTTTCCGTCAGCCCTTCCTGTTTTCCAGAATGCCGCAAGAACGGAACCACCTTTGGATACGTCCCTGTCCTTGTCGATAACAAACTCTTTTCTGAGACAATGACTAGCGTTGTACAATTAGACGTGAATTTTGTGTTATGTTGGTTATATTATTTCTTGCATTTCGATGTTACAATTTTACTTTGCCTCTATAGTACCCTTTGTGAAGTCGTTCGGTCTTGAGGGTAACATGAATAAATAAATATTTTTTAACATGAAAGCAGTACTTACTACCTTTATCATGCTTTTTTGTAAATCATCAGTATTTTCTATAAAAATGGTACCATCTCTATTATTTTATTCAGCCCTGAGGCTGACTTGTTCAAAAAGTATAAAAATCACTGAAAGCGTGATGGAGTCATGCAACTAACAAAGTTATACTCTTCACGACAATGTACCGGCACGTCCCTTGGTCTAATACATGAGCCGATTAGAGTTTGCTTTTTTCTCGCGGAAGAGTGGAAGGTGCACAGCCAGCGAGAGCATTCACTCGACTGCAACGGCGGTGAGTGGCGGCCCAATATTACGAAGGAAAGTTAAAAAAAGAAGAAGAACAATGGTTAGGCTCTGCGAAATTGCTGACACCAAAACTGCGAGACACTGCACCGGGAATTCAAAAAAAAAAGAAAAAGGTCTTTGAAACGGGTCAGCAACGAAGGTCAGGACATATGCGTCAGTGTATAGCACGAAACAGTGCGGTACAGGAAGCGAGCCAATTTAGTGAAGCTGGCGACATCCCACCCCATTCCACGTTCGCTTGAGTTCCCGATATTAGAATCTCTTACGTCTGGGCTCACTCCTGCAAAGCCTCGGCCCGGCCCGTAGCGGTACCCGCGAGGGATTCGCTTTTACTTTCATCGGGCGCAAGAACCTCCGAAATTTGTAACTTCGACGCGTCATCTAAACTGCTCTGTCGCGAAAACTGCGCCAGCGTTTTTACAACTGCCGGTGCTGATGTATTCTCTTCAACTTTCCGGCTAGCCTGAACCCCTCACTTTGTTTGGTTTTGTTTTCGAATGAACGAGTAACATTTTTCAAGCTTTCTTTTCCTGCTCTTCTTTTGTATTTTCTTCTTTTTTTTTTCCTTATTTCAATGGTCACGCTGGTGTCGTCGGCTTACCGTTCATTCTTGTGCTGTGAACAACTGTAATGTATATTCTCCTTCTTTATCTCCTTACTCACCAAATGTTCTTTTTTTTCCCTTTCCCTCAGTTCGTTGCGCCGGAAGAGTTCGGTAAGTTTGTTTTAGAAGAATCTGACACTGTCGGCATAAGTATCAACAGTAAAAGCAAATTAATTGCTGCGGTGTTTCACCACCGCTGCTTTAGCAGCGAGCGATAATAATTTCCTCGTTTTTTATATATTACGCGCAAATGAATTATCGCTCAACATCGTCGCCAATACACCAAACGACGGCGCTTAACATTAATTATTTCCTAGACAAGGACTGCCTGCTAAAACCCGAATACAACTGATTTGACGCCCACGGGGTAAGGCTCAGATTTTACGGTCTATAAAACACGGGCTTTAATCTACCTGTCCTGCGATATATATTTCTAAGAGAGTAAGGAAACGGTGGAGATAGTCGTTCGCGCTCACGCAGAGATAACAGAATTGAAAAATGCAACGTAGATATGGCGAGTTCAGTTGCTCAACTCTGTTAATAAGTCGCTGTTTCGATAAATTTTATACGACGAACTCCAAGCATTCGCGACGTATAAAACACACTCGCAGGTGTAAATGTATCATCCTTCCTACAATAGCATAATTCAAGAAGCTCTGTTCTTTGCTGGATTAACCTTACCTTTGGATATAAATTTCCAAGAGCGTCCCTAGCCTATTTAGCATCTATCTGTCTGTCTGTCTGTCTGTCTGTCTGTCTGTCTGTCTGTCTGTCTGTCTGTCTGTCTGTCTGTCTGTCTGTCTGTCTGTCTGTCTGTCTGTCTGTCTGTCTGTCTGTCTGTCTGTCTGTCTGTCTGTCTGTCTGTCTGTCTGTCGTCTGTCTGTCTGTCTGTCTGTCTGTCTGTCTGTCTGTCTGTTCTGTCTGTCTGTCTGTCTGTCTGTCTGTCTGTCTGTCTGTCTGTCTGTCTGTCTGTCGTCTGTCTGTCTGTCTGTCTGTCTGTCTGTCTGTCTGTCTGTCTGTCTGTCTGTCTGTCTGTCTGTCTGTCTGTCTGTCTGTCTGTCTGTCTGTCTGTCTGTCTGTCTGTCTGTCTGTCTGTCTGTCTGTCTGTCTGTCTGTCTGTCTGTCTGTCTGTCTGTCTGTCTGTCTGTCTGTCTGTCTGTCTGTCTGTCTGTCTGTTCTGTCTGTCCTGTCTGTCTGTCCTGTCTGTCTGTCTGTCTGTCTGTCTGTCTGTCTGTCGTCTGTCTGTCGTCTGTCTGTCTGTCTGTCTGTCGTCTTCTGTCTGTCTGTCTGTCTGTCTGTCTGTCTGTCGTCGTCTGTCTGTCTGTCTGTCTGTCTGTCTGTCTGTCTGTCTGTCTGTCTGTCTGTCTGTCTGTCTGTCTGTCTGTCTGTCTGTCTGTCCTGTCTGTCTGTCTGTCTGTCTGTCTGTCTGTCTGTCTTTCTCTTCACGACTCGTATCATGAAAAAAGTCCGTTGCTATTACTACGGTGTTGGGCGGAATTCAACCCGCGTCACATGGATTCCTCGAACACAGCAGCCCAACTCCTTAGAGCTGCGCTACGATGGTCCGTGGGCAGTGAGATATTTTTTATCGGCACCAGCACGGCACGTGCGCTTCAAACAGTGCAACCCCGGAGGCCACGAAGAAGGGCGAGGGAATTCGGGGGACACCGCTAGAGGGCGGAGCGTGGTGGATTGCTAACGTGGATGGTCGACGCTAAGTGGATTGTCGACGTAATGCTAATCGCATTACGTCGACAGATATTGTGAGATGGGTTCTATCGGAATTTTCAATAAACTCGCATGGCGCACACAACACGTTTCCCGCAATGTGAAAAGCACCACCTTAAGCTCAAAAGGCGCTAAAAGGAAATAATCAGATAATAGCATATAGTTGAACTGCAAGAAGGGTGTATAGAGCTTGCTGTGCATGTAGGTGGCAGTCATCTTGTGCTGGGAGCCACGGGAACTGGCGAAACGAAGGGCCGCGATTGGAAATGTTGGCAACTATTGCGTCGTGAGCTACCCCACAAACTATAGACCCTTTTCGCGGTGATCCTGTGGGCGCTGCCATGTTTGATCACGTGGTGACGCGTCCACTGCTTGCCGCAGCTGCCTCGGTTGCCTCCATGTTTACAATGGATGCAAATGACGCCCGGTGCGGCTCAGGAAACCTCTGTTTCGGGAGATACTGCAAACGGTGACTGGGTGGACGACACTAAGTTTTGGCCACAGCTTCAGAGAACATGTCAAAGTGCTTCTGGAGCTCATTAAGCTTTGTCGAAACGGCGCGAGCAGCGTATATGGTGCTTGTTTTAACAGTGAGGCTAAAAATGTATTACAAGACATCCAAACATTCCGCTAATGAATTGAATCTGGATCAGTGTGTTTTGCTGTTCGTTCTTTATTCGGCTATAGTACCTTGAAGCAGGGGCTTTTCACGTTTCTGACTCAGTGAAGTTCCTGAGTGCAGTCACTACCCGATCATTTTCTGCCTATTCGCTCGCATGTGTGCTCAGTTGAGATATATTTGTTCTTGCTGCGCACAAGGCTTGGAACGTATCTGTTCCGTACTTTTGTAATGGCTTGTAGCAACGATGTATTATCTCTAGTAACTCGCTTACTCCAGAGGACCGTCAGGGAACATTCAGCTTTGAGCACTCGTGTGCTGTCGGTGTAGTCGCCATCAACAGCGCTTTGTCGCATTGATTCAAGTGTGCGCCCATTCACTTATATTCTAGATACGTTGGCGATAGAATGTGCGCAAGTTTGCGTGCGAGTTGGGGTAGATGTGTGATAACGTGCGCGAAACTTACTATGCCATGAAGCGCCCTACTACCTTTATCGCCATGTAATGAGCGGTACTCACTCTTCCAGACATGCCAGGGTTGAAATCCCGTCTCTGGAGGTTAGCAATACAAAGTGGCGGATGAGTGAATTTTTGTTTTTTTATCCTAGAGGAAAGTCGTGCATCGAGAACCGCCAGCAATGCAGCAGTGGTACGTGAACTAGGTCACACAGATTGATTTCATTCCTTCACATGCCAGTCACTATTTTTGCAGCCTACTACAGCAGACGTCTTCAATCCACCGCTCCACATTTTGCAGCATGAACGGAGCACAGTGCGTGACCGAACACCCAGTAGAATTTCCGACAGCTGATCGCACAGAAGGAGAGCAGATGAATTAATGGTTTCGTATTCGGAGGCTGGCGCAGCATGGCCTTTGTCGCTTTTGCGCCATTAAACCTGAATTAACGAACTCGAACAAGTTAAGGACCGCACAAACAGCGATGGAACGAAAAATCTTAGGACTAACGTTAAGAGACAGGAAAAGAGCGGTGTGGATCAGAGAACAAACGGGGATAGCCGATATTCTAGTTGACATTAAGCGGAAGAAATGGAGCTGGGCAAGCCATGTAATGCGTAGGATGGATAACTGGTGGACCATTAGGGTTACAGAATGGATACCAAGAGAAGGGAAGCGCAGTCGAGGTCGGCAGAAAACCAGATGGGATGATGAAGTTAGGAAATTTGCAGGCGCAAGTTGGAATACGCTAGCGCAAGACAGGGGTAATTGGAGATCGCAGGGAGAGGCCTTCGTCCTGCAGTGGACATGAATGATGATGATGATGATGATGATGATGATGATGATGATGAACTAACTCGAACTCGTGCGCTTTCGCTTGATGCAACCTGTGGCGCACCGCTGAGAGCACCATCTCGTTTCTCTAGTGCAAACTGAGCTTCGCGAAGAGGGTCAATACGTGGTGTCCACAAGATGGCGGTCATGACGTTTTTCCTAGTTGGCAAATAATTCCAGCCCATGCAGCCCGCGAAAACATAGCTTTCGCGATCTGTTTCTGTTACTAAAATGCAAGGGCATTTATTTGGACAACACCTATGAATTGTCCAATGATCAAACGATGACTTGTCCTTGTCGCGTGCTTGCCACAAGTGTTCGCTCGTCATGGCTTCAACTTCGGCTGCCTCGTCCTCAAACCAGCAGTCCCTGCGTAGGTCGCCCGACACGCCCGACAAAAGGCACCGGGAGTCGATATTAATTGCGCTTTCTCAAACGCGTGTGCTAGAGTAAGCGATTGTGGTCTATGGTCCGGTCTTATTGTAAGCGGAGCCTTCGAAAAGCGTAAACGCACTTGAACGAAAATACGCGTGGGGACACCATCTTGAAATTTTGGCAACACGTTCTGAGCCGTTGCATATTTCGGCACCGGCCTTCTGCTCAGCGTCAGAAAGTTAGATTACAATATTATAAAATAAAAAATAAAAGGAAAAAAAGCTCCGTTGCATTAAAAAGTCAGCGAAGAATCAAAATGGGAAATTTCGCCGATTTTAGCTGCACGAAAATTTACGAATGCGCTAAAACACGATGACACTTGTTAGGCTACAATTGCCGTCACTTCCATCGATGGTTCAGACGAGGAGATTGAAAAAGGAAGCTTTCGGCTTTATTTTTTCCAGCTGACAATCAACGTCGATCGTACCAGCAAAGAAATTCAATAAAGCCTTTGCATAGTATCGATTGGGTTTAACCTGGCCAAATTAGCGCCGAAGCCGTTCGCGATTAATTTTGATGGTCTGGTTTTGTTCAGTGTGCTGGCGAACTACGGTAGACGAGAGGTTATGTCGATTTTGCCCTTATTAGACTGTGACCGCTGAAGCCGGTAATGAAAGCCGACCATGGAGCCACGCATCGGCCTCGAAGCCACCGTGGAGCGTTCCAATCAGCTTTTTCAAGAAATAGCCGACCAGCTTTAACCGGCTTTGCGCTACTCTGGTATCTATCCCTAATGAAAGGAAGTTATCAAGTAAGTTATTTTAGAGGTCATGGAGATGAGGCGTTGAAACGCGGTTGCAACTCAAGCAAAAGCGCCAGTCACCGGAGAAACTATCAAGGAAGCCTTATGTCAATGGTGATCTTTATTATGAGCTAACGTTTACCTTCTCACTGAGCTGTACGCTGCAGAACCGATCCATAAGCGAGCGCGCTACAGTGCACCCTGAACAAGCAAGTCTTATAACTACTGTGGACCTAATGAACTTTTCCATGTTGTGCTTTCATCTAATTATTCGTTTAATGTGCGTGAATACGACGACGTCTTCTCTGCATATATAATAACGGTTTCTCCCAGTAATGCTGCCAGGCTGTCACTGTTGTCTTTTTTCTTTTTCCTCAGCACTCGCCAATTCGTATAATATGCCCTAGAGTACATGGTCTTTACTAATTCGTTCAAGCTGCGTCACAACCATCTTGCTTTCAAAACAGCCGGGCTAACTTCGTTACTAATATCCTCGTCGCCGCTGTTATTGTCATCGCCCCAGTCGTCTGATCAGCTTTCACTGTGCTGCATGGCCCATCTAATGGAAGTCAAGTAAATCCCTTTCCAGTCAGTGGCACTCTATAGGTTTTCCAGCGAACGGTATTCATTGGGATTTTTTTTTTTTTCGCCCGCTTTGGGCGGTTCTCGGTGGCCTCACTTTCTCCGCCGATACAAAGGCACCAATGAAATGGGCACGTCTGCGAGTGCACGTTCGCCACCGAAGGCCAACTATCTAGCCCTTTCAAACTCATGCGGTATCGTGCGAGGGCTTAATGGCGTCTGAAGGTTCCTATACTGTGGTTGATGGTGACATTGTGTCTCATTTCTTTGCGGGAAACCTTCATGTACGCACACGCACGCTTAAGAGCATAGGCGTGCGTGTGCAGTCTCCGTATCTCTCCGCCCCCATAGGCTAACGGCTGTGGTTCCCGTTAGCCACCGACATCCATTACGAGTCTCTTGTCGAGCTGTGCCTAATAACACGGCAACAGGACCCGACGAAAGCCCAATAGAGCTCACAAAAATCCTAGGTACAAAGAGCAAGGCACTGCTGACTAATGCCATATAGTGTTAGTGATTGAAACGAAAAAAAAAATATATCGCTTGGATGGCGTGAAAGCAAAGTGAAGCCTCGTCTACAAGGCCAAGGTGATAAGGATACGATGAGCTCGTACAGGCCAGTTACAGTAAAGTCGGTGATATACAGAATGCCAATGCAAGCCATAAAATTGGAACTGTCGGAGTTGGCGGAGAAAAATTATGTAATGAGGAACTACAGAATGGTTTGAGACTAGGCAGACGTTTGGTTGATAATATGTTTGTACTAGGTCAGTGCATAGAGATTTCAGTTGCTCAGAATAGACCTTTAGGGATAGCATTTCGAGGTATTTAGGGAGCCTACGACAACGTATACAGGAAATTGTTGTGGAATATGCTCGAGCACGGATACATAGATGACGATTTCGTGGCGATATATAGATACAACCGAGTTTAAGTTGTATCGGAAGACCGAAAAAGTAATGAAGCGGTAGAATTTTACCAAGGTCTGATAGCAAGGATATCATCTGTCTCAACTGTTGTTTATGCTTTATGTTAAGGGCATAGAAAGACGACTGGAAAAACCGTGAATTATGGTTTGACTTTTGCTACACGCGTAGTGGACAAATGGTGGAACAGAAGGTCCCCGGACTGATGTATAAGGACTACATAGTGCTACTAGCGGACAATGCAAGATATTACAGACCCTAGCAAATGTGTGCGGCAACGCAGCGACAAATCTATGCCTCAAGTTTAGTACAGATAAATAAGGAATATGATCTTTAATGAAGAGACGAGTAATTACGTGGTTCAATTCAACCGCATGTCAAACCGATAGTCAGACAATATAAATACGTCGGCGTAAACAGGAACCAAGAAAAGACTTACTCAAGCATCCGCCAAGATTATCAAATAAAGGAAAAAACTGAATGCAACAATAATGAAATATAGAGCACTTTGGGGCACATAAATATGAGGTGGTGAGTGGAATCTGTAAATGAGTAATGGTGCCAGCGTAAACGTTCGCAAATGTCATTCTGTGCTTAAAATCAGATATCTTGTCGGGGTTGGAAATTAACGAAAGTTCGGTAGGCTGTTTGGCTTTGGGAACGCACGGCAAAACCACAAATGAGGCAGTGAAGGTGTCCGGGTTGGGCCTCTTTTGAAGTCAGAGAAGCTCAGAGCAAAATTAGTTTTGAAGAACGGCTGAGGAACTTGGATCAAAATAAATGGTCGGCATAGAGTGCACAAAGTATCTGTGCCGAATAGCGTGGACACAGAAGGAGGAAGAGGTCAAGAAAGTTGGCAACCAAGTACAGGGTAATTGAAAATTTAAATAGACAACCAGGGGAGGTATTCTGTAAAAGTCCACCTAGTGGACAGGTCCATTTCTGCTGCTGCTGAAGTGCTGATGGGCTGTGGCACCTGGTTGCTGTGGACGTGCAGCCCAGCCAGCCAATCGGAATTCAACAGCAGACGAAATGTACATGACCCTAGGTGGACTCTTACAGAATCAACACATCCTAATGGAATGCGAAGGGATTCACAGTTAGACTCCTAAGTAACTACCACATTCCAGAAGCGCTTGATTTTAGTGAACGGAAGCATCAACGTTGAGCTGTCAAGATAAGCAGCGACGTTGGGAGTATTGGTGAAAAAAAAAAAAAAGCTGGGAAGAGGGATGCGACCGGATTCGTGCCGGCGTAGGAGCGGTACAAGATAGATGAGAAGTATGAGGAACAGAAAAAATAGGTTAATTAGATGTAAACAAAATGCTCGAATGAAAAGCGTGTTATAGATAGTTGATTAAATCAAGGTGGCTGTATGACTATTTGTCACCGCCCCGTTTCAATGGCGACGCTAAAAAATCATCAGGTTTGTATTTCCGGCTCACCGAGCTTCGCTAGAACGAATCCTACAGTCAGCGGTACTGCATAATTCAAGGCGACTGGAAAGGCAATATCTGCCTCCGGATGGAGTATGTCGCCATGTCATCTTAGTCGCACCGTCGCCGTTGTCATCGTCAATACCTCTACCAAAGAGTGTCGACGATAATTTGTGCACCACCATCGGGCACGTTATCTACGACAGCACTAAACGTCAGCGGTATGCTAATGTGTCCATTTTATCGCTGCGGTCCGCATAAGCCATTCGCTTACTTTGAGCGTCATCTTCAAATTCCTTTGCAGCAATAACGGTACTCTCCCCCACCCCTCATCTCCCTTTACGGTTCCGTTTAATGTTTCCCTAAAGACGCATTGGACAATCTGCGACTGTGATAACGCAAATTTTACTGAGGTTCCCGAATGACACGATACTGGAACAGGGACTTTAGAAAAAAAAAAAAAA
>NC_051155.1:165166952-165180400 GCF_013339745.2 Dermacentor silvarum | reverse complement strand
GGGGAGCTAACGCGCCTGTGATATATTCCAAAACTACACACCATGCGAAGATTTCTTTCTCATTGGTAGTTTGTCAGCGTTCATGAATTTTGCGCTCGGAAAACACTTTTAGGTAGCCCGTATTGAGCAACAGAAAGATGTATCTCGAGTTTTTTTCCTGTTGCACTCCAATCTCTCATTGACACTTTAATCGAAATATAATATTCGAAAAATATTAATTAGGAATAATTATGTAATTAGGCGGAATGCAAAATTCGAGTCATCCAAGCGGCGGCAATATTGCCTTGGTTCTGTACAGCTACGCGGCATTTTCATATTTTGAATCTTGGTGCATGTTAGTTCGGACCACCCTGTATATATATATATATATATAATATATATATAGAGTAGAACAGACATCACGAAACTATGTAGGCAGAACAAGCAACGCACACTGGAAAAGCGGTAAAAGATTCAGACGAAGCGGTTCAGATAAAAAACCCGCGTTTATTGCATGGCGATGCGACATAAGTTATGGTTGGAAATGTATGCGTAAAAACATGCGCATAAGCAAGTATGTACAGGCGAGCTTTACGAAGTACATCTGGTGGGTAGATCATCGCTTAAAAGAAAGTGGCATGGGTCTCGTGAAAGACAGTCTTGGAGGATGCAGCGTCAGATGTCTCTTCAGGCACGACATACATGCTTACACTGCGGTCAGGTCCTTTCCAAAAGTGGCACAGACGTCGGCTCTGGACGGTGGTATTAACCGCCGAGGTTGAGGTCAGCACGGTACACCCTAAGGAGAGGCGGTATCCGAGGCCGGCGAATAAGTGGAAGCCACTGGTTCATTACGGGTGGGTACGGGCGTTGGCTGCGTAGTGGACGGACAAGCAGCGGGGTGGCAGCCAAAGTTGAAGCGGTTCCTTGCGCCGGTCTTCAGGTAGGGAAGGGGATACGGCCGCCAAGTGGTAGGCGGGACAGTGTTTGCGGCAGTGGTAATCGCTTCGGGGATTTTCCAAAGTACGCTCTTCGGGAATGGCAGTAGGCACATCTATCGAAGTAGCAACTGCGCCAATGACAGGGAAAGGGTAAGCG
Organism: Dermacentor silvarum; assembly: GCF_013339745.2. NCBI lineage: Eukaryota > Metazoa > Arthropoda > Arachnida > Ixodida > Ixodidae > Dermacentor > Dermacentor silvarum. Next base: position 165,179,323 of record NC_051155.1, on the reverse strand, counting down.
CGGGGAACAGGAGCGCTAGAAGTAGGGCCGTAGCTGCAGAGCCTGCTCTTCAGGACAGGCATGGTTACCGTGGCGCTCGAACTTGCACGAGTGGTCATCTCCGTAGCCGGGACCGTACTTGTCGGCACGGGTGCAGGACTTGGTGTTGTAGTGACCTCAGTTGCGACGGCTGGACGAGAAGTAATCCTTGAACAACGGCGAGTCTGTTGGTGGCTGAGCTTTTCGGGGTTGGGAGCTTCTTGTCGAGATGTCCGCTTTGGCGCAGTGAAATTCTGGTGGTGATGCGCCATGATGGCTGTGACCATGGTGGACGGTGCTGTTGATAACCGTAAAATTGTGCTGGTGATGCGCAGAGTGGCTCTGTTCACGATGGCTGGTGCGGTTGAACCAAACGGAGGCATTGTGCAGGAGGGTCACCACCGGGTTCATAACCCTGCTAACGACGTTTCAATCGAAGAAGGAATGTTTTGGAAAACGTGCTGGGGTGGCCGGAAATAGCATCTCCTTGGGCACGACGGAAGACAAAGGCTGGGGCCACAGGGATGGGATGCGACCAACACCATGACTGGAACAGTGTTCACGTTCGATGCTGCTTGCGCGGGCACTGAAGAATGTTGGTGGGGTGTGTGCTTGAAGCAGCGATTGCAAGACGTCAGGGTGCAGTGGGCGAGCTGATGGCCGTGAGTGTGGGGATGGTGAACGTGTCCACGTGAGGGGTTGGTGACAGGCCGGGCGTGGGAGTGACTGTGATGGTGCGAGCCATATGTTCGAGAGGCAGGGTCTTGCGCTGCGACCGCGAGTAGGAATACGGCCAACAGCAGAAATGACACGTGCTGCATCTTGAACGGCCGCTTGGTCCTGCGTAACATGGGAATCACTGTTAATGTGACAGACGTAAGAACTCCGAAGAAATATTTGCAACAGCAGACTGTACACAACAGATTGCAACACCGTAGAGGCTTGGGCTACGCGGTACACACTTTACAGGGGAACAGAGCAAAAACACGACAGACAAGAAGGGAGACGCACAAACAGCGCTGGTGTACAAACAGACCTTACCGCCGCACTCCTCGATCTTTTGAACAGCACTGCGTGGGCGGCAAGTAGCTTTATAGCAACAGCTGCGTCCCTAGCTCGCTTCCGATTCGCTGATCATGGAAGCGTTGTCACCGTAGCGAAAAGCACGATAACATCAATTGTAACCCCCCCACCCCCCCCCCCCTTAAAAAACAAAACTTGCTCACAATGAATAGAGCCTTAAGGAAGGCGTACCACAGAACTGTGTTGCCTATGCAGAGAACAGCATAGATACTCGTCCACATTATAACAGAAAGGTTTAGTAGAAAGCCGCTTACGCTCCGCTCAGCTTAGATATCGCGCTGAGATACTACAGGAACTGCGTCGGATTTCGCATTCGGTAAGTGCGCTTGCCGAGAAGCGAGCGACGCGCGCTCGTCTGCAAAACGACCACGAAGCCAAGTAGACGTGCATCACGCTTCACTCAATCGGTTTTCGAGAGGAGTGATGGAAGCGATCTTCGTTCCGCTGCCGGCAGGAGCGTTGTGCGCAGCGCACAAGAGTTCCCGCTAAGTGGTTGTGTGTGAAAATTGCTAGCATATACCGAGGAAAAGGGAGCGGACCGTAAAACGCTCATCTAAAACACTCCAATCTGGTAGCAGTGCCTACGTTTACTAAAAATGGTTACAAAAGACATTTAGAATTGTGTCATGGTCACAGACCAGCTCTTAAAGTACGTGAGATTTAGTTTTCTAGAACACTATTAGGGACACGTAATTCATGAACTAAAGCTAAAAGTAGTGAAAACATGCTGATTTAAAAGAAATAACGGGGTAAAACCCAGTTTGGAGATGTGTGTAAGCGAAATCTCCAGCGAAATACAGTTGCGGTTGGCGTGGTTGTGCTGGTGAGCTCGAGGTCGCGGGTTCGATCCGGCCGTGGCGGCCGCATTTAGATGGTGGCGAAATGCAAAAACGCTCGTGTACTTAGATTTGGGTGCTGGTTAAAGATCCCTAGGGGGTCAAAATTAATTCGGTGTCCTTCAACGACGGCGTGCTTATAATCAGATATTCGTTTTGGCGCGTAATACCCCTGCATTTTTAAAAAGTGCATATGCTTTCGGTCTAGCATTACTATCAGAGGCAGATATCACCCAACAAAATCTTTAGCGACAAACTTATTAACTGTAACTAGGACACTTAATGAGTGTATCATAAATCCACGCACTTTTTGATAAACTCCACTGGCCGAAAGACATGTTGCAGAAAAAATGGTTTCTTTATCATGATGCTCTGCTACTTTTCTACTATCTACTACATTACTATCACTTCTATCGGTGCTCTGCTATCGGGAATTTTCGGCAGACTTTGCGGAAAACACCATGTCCGTGCATAGTATAGGAATAAATTTATTTGTCCAGCGGTTAAGGCTGTTGGTGCCCGGGGCTAGGCTGCCAGGGGTCCATCGCCGGAGAAAAAATCTTTCGAGATCCTCGGCAATGGCCCTGGCCCGCTGACGGCCCACTCCTGGTCCTCGGGTGCCTCGCTGAGGAGGGCGGCTTGCCATCTCTCAGCGAGGCGCCCCGCTTCAGAAGGTCCTGCTGTTATCTTCCCCCTTCCTCTTGTTCCTTCTTCTTCAGGGCGTTGACATTCCCACAGTATATGGGCCATATCAGCCCGTTCGTGCTCGCACCACGGGCAGCCGGGCGATGGGTGCAGCGCGGGCCACAGGCGGTGCAGGTGATAGGGGTTGGTGAAAGTGCCCGTCTGCAACCGCCTCAGGTCGACTGCCTGGGACCTGTCCAGCCGCCCGTGGGGTTGTGGATATGTCATACGTTCTTGCCTATAGTGTGCAAGAACCTCTCGGTACGAGGCCGGAAACTCCTCGATATCACAGTCGGCGTCCCCGTGGCCCCCAGCTCCGACCGCCGCGATTTGGGTTGTGTTGATAATTCCTGCGGTGGGGTCCCGCACAACAACGGCGGCTGCCCTCTGGGTGATCGCGTCGCGGCGGGTAAGTTGCCTCGCGACGAGATGGGCACGCTCGTTGTGGTTGGGCGGGATGCCGGTGTGTTTTCGGCCGTTAGTATTGTTGTTGTTGCGGCTGTTGTCTTCTTTAGTACCAAGCTCCCCGACGTGCGCGGGGAACCATTTGAGGGACTTGATCGTAATCCTGCCGGACACGAAGTCTCCGGCTCTGGCGTTGAGCATGCGCGCCACATCCGCGGACACCCAACCTTTGGTGTAGTTCCGGATCGCTGATTTGGAGTCGCTTATGATCAAGCTATCCTCCGTACCTCCGTGGAGTACCGCGAGGGCTATGGCCATCTCCTCCGCTGCTTCGGCCGACGGCAGCCTAGCTGATGCCGTGACTCGGATCCTTCCCTTCGTATCTACGACCGCCATAGAGAAGGCGGGCTCCGCCGCCGTCGGCCGGCCGTGTCGTTGATGTTGCTGCTGTTGCTGCTGCCGTTTTTGTCGTAGTAGTAGTAGAGATGGTGGTGTTGGCATCCCCGGTTCGTCTCGCACATTTCGCTGTAGTGGTGATGGTGGTCGTCGTCCCTCGTCGCCATCAACGTTACCGGCGGGCCGCGGGTACCTGGCTGCATCGACAAACAGGACGCCTTCTCGTCTTCCGTGCTCCTCGAGGATTGCTACCGCCCGTCGTTTACGTCTTTGCACGTCATGCACCGGGTGCATGTTCTTCGGCATGTTTTCCGTCTGTATGGCGTCCCTGACCTCCGGTAGCAGTGTTTCCTTCAGTCCCCGCGCCTCATGATGTCGAATCCCGAGCAGGTCGAGGATTCGTCTTCCCGTTTTGGTGCCCGACAGCCTCTCCAGCTGCGCTATTCTCTGCGCCTCGGCGACCTCCTCGAGCGTGTTGTGTACGCCCAGCTCGAGGAGCCTGTGAGTTGGCGTGTACTGGGGTACCCCCAGAGCGGTCTTGAACGCCCTGCGGATCGCCACGTTCAGCTTGTCGGTTTCGCTCCTGTTCCAGTCGGCATACGCGGCGACGTACGATATATGGCTCAGCGCGTACGCCTGTATCAGCCTCGTCACGTTTTGTTCTTTCATTCCTTTCCTCTTGTTCGCGACCCGCCGGACGAGGTGTGTGGCGGCGGCTACTTTCTTCTGCAGTCGGGAAACCAGCTCGCGGTTGGCACCGTTCTCTTCCAGCCACAGGCCGAGCACTCGCAACTTGGACACCGTCGGTATTCGGGTCCCCTCCCTCGTCGTGACGTGGACGCCCAAACGACGGGCATCGAGCACGCCCTGTGGGAGGGGTCCTTTCTTGCGCGGTCTGTGGAGTAGGATCTCTGACTTGTCGGGTGAGCAGACGAGTCCCGTGTCTTCAAGGTGCCGCTCCACCTCCCGGACGGCCCGCTGCAGTCGGTCTTGCACACAGATTAAATTGGTCATACATCGACCCATAATATGCCGCCCACTCTCTAGGCCGCTAACAGGTCCCCGATTCCTTTCAAACTTAAGCACACTGCGTCATTTACTATTTCCAGGAAACGCCAAAAGCATACGTATCTGGTGTTGCCAAAGGGACTATTTGAGACTTCTTCCTGTCCCCTGTCACGCTAAGTGTAGTTCGAGGCATGGAACTTTGAATAATCCGGCATATAGCTCCTGAGCATAACCCCGGGGGTCCACAAGAAATCCCCAACACACTGGAAATACAGGGATTTTGCTATAACAGTGGTTCATTGCAAGTCTGCGGCGGGGAGCAAATAAGCAACATTACGAGGCTTCGGTGTGTTAACTCATGGCCATCAAGCGTTGTTGCCTCCACTGTGCATTGTGAGCCTCTCATCCTTCTGTTCAAAATAGATTTTATGCTTGATTTCGAGCTGTGCCCTAAATCCGGAGCTGTGGCAATAGACGGTGCTTCAATATTAGGCACTACTCGTCTAATCATAGTAGGATCGCCACATCTAATGGCAACACGAATAAGTAGTTTAACTTATTTGATGAACATCATGGGTTTCTTTTTAACGCGATAGCGGGAAGGGCCCCGTGTCGCAAAAAATGCGGCGTCGGCGTTGGTGTGGGCGCGGGCGTGCCAGCGTCGTTGGTGGAAGTAACCATCCCGAACCACCACGACCGCGCAGGCCCTCCGCGTGGCGCAAGGCGTCAGTGAACAAAATTGAATTTCTCACAGAAAACTCCGTCAGAAAAATTGTAAAGTATGACTTAGCCACAACCTACAGACGTGATAGCGTCGGATTGGAATTTGAGTATACGAGAAAACATAATTCAGTTGCCGGGAAGCCTGATAAACAGGCAGGGATCTTTGAATGCTATCGCGTTCCACTCTTAAAGGCGAAGGTTAAGCGTCCTCCAATTTTTTTTCGGTTTCCAGCTCTCTGTTCGTCATTCATCGCTCTGCTATGTTCACATAGATTCAAGCATGTGTGTTTTACCTGAATATTTTTTTTTCAATCACACATTTTGTCAAACATTCTCCAACGCCACTGACCTTTATAGCGCTCGCCCTCAGACGCAATGGTCTTGCCCTGCCATTTTTTTTTTTCAATACTGTTCAGCAACTCTTTTCAACTTAAGCCACTCAGTACTGGCGCTGTTTTATTCGTTATCTCTTCGACATTTTTAATAGACTTCTCTTTTAAGTCTCGTTTCAATCCTGGAGATAATTCGCGAGTGGAAAAATATCCCGAGTAGGGAGGCTGAGATAGCGCTGTCCTCACATTCTTGTCAGGAAGCGCAGCTCGCACAGCGCAGTGTGCGCCGGAGCTTTGTCGCTGAACACGTGCCACTCGCCTGAGCTCCACAGATCAAAGTATTTTTGTTTGAACTGCATCGCGCAACCGCTTGCGCATTGCCACGTAAGAATGCTGGTTGAATGTCTGACCTTGCGATACCGATTTAAATTAAACGCGTTCACGGCGCGGCACACGAAGCGCAGTCACAGAGTAAGCTGGGCGACCGGCTCCATAGGAGCTCTCTTTTTGGCAGCACGCTTTAGAAGGTCTTCGCGGCCAAATCCCTTTGCATCGTTTCCACGAGTACGAACTGAACTGTCCGCCGCGCATCGACGGCGAGCTGCTCTCCGCGGTCTGCTGTCCGAAGCAGCAGCAGACCACCCACAGCGGTCTGCTGCTGCGTGCGGTCTGCACATGTCACATCCAAGGTAGATATACCTGGTAGCGAAGCTTCCATAGAAGCCCATACGTTCAAAACATGGTTGCTTACCGGCGGTTCATGGGGCTTAGCGCCATCTGTGTGAGGAGGGAACACTTCCGGCGGAAGAAAAAATAATTTGACGTCATATCCGTCAAAAACAGAAGTGACGTCATTTTGTTCTCATAGGCGCGAAATTTGTTTTCGGAGGCCAGCCATTAGAGCTGTATATTCAAATGCCCCGCCATTGGACTTCATGGGCGTTCCGAGTTTTCAGGGCGAAAAGCGATGCCGGAAAATATCAGCCGTACGGGTGTCGAAATCGCATCGCTGCACAGAACATACTTTCTTTGGAGACCGACGAACACTTTGGGCGTAGATTGCGTAGAGTGCTCGTCCTTTCGTCGGACGCCAAGCCCGTCGGCCAGCCCTGTTGCACGACAACTAAAGTAAACAAGTATCTGACGGTCGCAACTCACTACTTAACCTGCACAGGTTAAGAAACAATAAAACTACCCGCGTCACCTAATTCAGACAAACGTCGACATGCAACACAACACATGTGAGGGGGGCGTATTGTATCAGGTGGACTTTACGAGCGCGCCTTTCCACGCACTCCAAGAGCTGCATTGCATTGCAACTGATAGCGGCGTCAATGCCCGCCGCTATCGATGGGCGCTCTCACGGTGGGCCCTGTAAAAAGGTATTTATTGATAATGATCTAGTAAAATACAGTTGTATCTTTTCTCGCCATGCATATATAAAATGAATTAGGAATTTTATTTTCGTTGAATGAATTTAACTGCGTCTCGCTTTAATTTAAAAACGCTTTTTTTTCTTTCCCAGTGTTTATTCCCGCCAAACATAGTCGCGCTTCAATCGCTGCTCCCATAACCACCCTTGCTGATGTCGGTGACAATTGGTTCTGAACCGCTTTTCGCCCGAAGCTTCGTGACCTATGTGGATCGACCTTGTCACATCCCTTGACACGTGGCACGATAGAGTAATGCTGCTGCTGCTGCTGCTGCTGCTGCTGATGATGATTTATTGGCCTCCCCTTTGAAACGGACGGCTAGCACGGTCGCGGTGGTTCGGGATCATTATTTCCGCCAACGACGCTTGCACGCCCGCGCCCACACCGACGCCGACGCCGCATTTTCTTCGACACGAGGCCCTTAACGCTATCACGTTAAAAAGAAACCCACCATGTTCATCAAATAAGTTAAACTACTTATTCGTGTTGCCATTAAGTGTGGCGATCCTCAAAACTTCTCTCTTCTCTATCTACCTTGTACCGCCACCTATACCTGTAACGGATCTGGTAGTATCAATCTCTTCTCTGCTTTTTTTTCCCACCAGTACCCTAAATGTCTCTTGCTTATCTCAACTGCTGACTGATTGATGTTTCCGTCCACTTCAAATCCAAGCGCTTCTGGAAGGTGTATGTTACGTACGGTTCTCACTGGGTGAATCCCTTCGTATTCCATTAGCATGTGCTGAATGGTCTCCGCGATTTTGCTGCAGCATACACATGCGTCATCTAGCTCCGAATATTTGTTCCGGTATGTTTTTGACCTTAGGCAACCGGCTCGAGCCTCAAATAGCAAGGCACTGTCTTTTGTGTTATCGTAAAAATTTCCCCTTCTAATTCCTTTCTTTTCATTCTTGTAAATCTCCATGGTCGTTTTTGTTTACATTCTTTGCGTCCAATTCACTGCCTCCGTTTCTCTCACTTTCTTTCTGGTGGCTCTTGGTTATCTATTTACATTTTCAATTACCCCGTACTTGGTTGCCAACTTCCTTGACCTCTTCTCCTATTTTGTGTCCCCGATTTTCAGGTATGGACACTTATGCACTTTAGCCAGCCATTTATTTTCATTCATGTTCCTGATTATTTCCTCAAAACTAAATTTGCTATGCGCTTCCCTGACTTCAAACGAGGCCCAACCTATCTCACCCTGCACTGCCTGATTTGTGGTTTTGCCGTAGTTTCCCGAAGCCAACCAGCTTACCGATCTTTGGTTAAATTCCACCCCGACAATATATCCAATTTTAAGCGCAGAATGGCATTTGCGAACGTTAGCGCTGGCACCATTATTCCGTTCCAGATTCCATGCACCACTTCATATTTATTGTGGCCCAAAGTGCTCTATGTTTCAATATTGCTGCGTTCCGCTTTTTCTTTATTTTCATATTATCTTGGTGGGTGCTTGAGTAAGTGTTTCCTTCGTTTACGTATACGCTGAGGTATTTATATTGCTTGACTTCGGGTATGACCTGTTGAATTTACACCACGTAATCGCTCGTCTCTTGATTAAAGGTCATAATTTCCGATTTCTCTGTGCTAAGCTTACGGCCGAGATTTGTCGCTGTGTTGCCACACATATTCGCAAGTGTCTGTAAATATCTTCCATTGCCCGTTATTAGCACTATGTTCTCCGCATACATCAGTCCGGGGACCTTCCGTAGCACGATTTGTCCGTTACGCACGTATGATAAATCAGACCCTAATTCACTGTTTTCCAGTCGTCTTTCTCTGCCCTTAACATAAAGCGTGAACAGCAATGGGGATAGATAGGACGTCCTTGCTTCAGTCCTTGGCTAATTCCCACCACTTCATTACATTTTCGGCCTTTCCATACAACTTGTACTCGTCTGTCTCTATATATCTCCATCAGCAGTTCCATGAAATCTCTCATATGTGTCTCCGTGCTTGAGAATATCCCACAACAATTCGCTGTCAACGTTGTCGTAGGCTCTCTTGTCTAGAAATGCTATCCATAAAGGTCTATATTGAACTACTGGAATCTCTATGCACGGAGTTAGTACAAAAACATTATCCTCTAAGCGTCTGCCCGGTCTGAACCCATTCTGTAGTTACCCCAGTACATCATTTTTCTCCACCCACTTTGACAGTTCTAATTTTGTGCTTTCATTTCCATTCTATATTTCACCGACGTTACCGTAACTTGACTGTACAAGCTCGTCGTATCCTTATTACGTTTGCCTTTGCAGATGAGGTTCGTCTTGTTTTCACGCCATCCAACTGGGATTTTCTTCGTTTTAATCAATTGCTCAGTGGCATTAGTCAGCAGTGCCTCGCACTTTGTACCGATGTTTTTGATTAGCTGTATTGGAACTTCGTAGGGTCCTTAGACGGTCTTATTATGGATATTTTCTTCAGCTGTTTCTAGTAAAAGATTTCTATTTAAATTTTGATCTCTCAGTTTCTCTGTTGTTGCTGGATCTGTTTGGGTCTGAACTACGCTTTCTTTTGTGCCGAAGGTATCCCCAATAACATCTCTGATGTACCGCAGCGCATAATCTCCTACGCAAATGGCACCATCTTCATCCCTTATAGCCGTTTGCAAATTTCTGGTTGGAGCTCCGCATGCTCTTAAATCGTTCCAGAATCTTTCTGGTTCGTCTTTGTATTTCCTTATTTTTTTGCAAATATTATGCACCCAACATTCCCTTTCGCGTTTAATTTTCTCTTCCACGAGCTCACTCGCCATCCTTTTCTTTTCTCGGTATCTTTTCCATCGAATGAGCACCTCTTCTTCGTGTAATCCAAACTTTTTGTCTTCTCGATGATCCCTAGAAGCCTGCTTACGCTTTTCTATAGCTTGCCTTATTTTCTTGTTCCACCACTGAAGCGGTTGCGGTTTCCTCTTTGTGTAGTACGCGTTCGCAGCCGCTCGCGTTGGTGTTAACTTATACGCTCGTATACCTTCTGCTGCACTAGAGAATCTTGACGTTACTTTTGAGTTCGTCTACGTAAAATGTCTTTAGGATCCTACGGAAACAACCAACCAGGATTCGGAGGTATCTCAGCTTTATAAAATTTAGCGTATCCGCAGTATAGTTGAGCTGAAATATTGTCCTCGGAAACATGCACGCCAGGCCATCAGGAAAACTTTGAAGTTCGCTCAACTGGGGGCGAAGTAAAAGTTAGCGCCGCGTTAATCTTCACTCTGGGAGTGCAAGCACGCAGTTGCTAACCAAAATTGCCAGCCAGTACCTCTTCCGAACAGCTGTTTCTTTTCTTGTTATTTTCTTCCTTTTTCTCCTTTTTTTTCCCTTTGCAAGTTCATCTCTTCCATGCAAATTAATGCTATCAAGCAAATGCGCCTTCAGAAGAACTGAGCCGTAATTTGATTTCTTTCTCAAGCAGCCAAAGTACAGCAGTGCCGAGACGAGCCAGTGACTTCCTGTCATAATGGACCCTCCGGTGCAAATGAAGGCCGGCCATTCTTAGAGCGAGGATCGTTATAAAGTGAAGGATGTAGTGTGCGTGCCCAACTCTTACTGTTCCTGCTTGACGTTCCTTTTTTTTTTTACGCAGAGTTCTTGTACTTGTCGTTCAACGGGAACACGGCCAATGAAAGCAACTAAACTATGAACGACAGCCGGAAGCAGGCTTAGCGGTACCGCGCACACAAAGCTCTCGCTGCAGAAGATTTCACGAGCTGATAGTCCGCAATGCACTTGTGGCCACGTGAATGCGACACGACACACAAAGACAAGATTTAATACGTGAGTTAATGGCACTGGACCGCAGTCTTTCCATGCAGCTTCAAGAAGATCCTAGGTCCACGAACAACCGGTTCTTTGCAAAGGCGAGCGTTAATAGCGTTTCGGAGATTCCTGGAAACGAGCGATATTCTGGGAAAATATTGATTAGAGTATATATGATATATTGGAAGTTCAGTGTATGTGTTTATTTTGGCCGGAATTTCTTCCTTTCTGTGCCTAACTTCATGTGCCTTCGCGTGAACTTATTCCATGTTTTCTTACGAGCCGTGACTTAAGTGGTGACTCGACTTTGTGTTTCTTTGTTGTTGTCTTATGCCTTCTTTTTTTCTAGTGATCTTTCTATTTTTTTTTTTTTTTAAGTGGCTTGACTTTGAGACTGAGCTAGGGTTTTCTTAGTTTTATGCGTTGCCTTTAGGTATGAGTGTGATTTTGGGATTTTTTATGTTTGTGGCTTTTCTTATACGTATTTCTAAGTGCAAAAGAGTAGCAGGCGCCACATAAATGCGCCAATATCTCCTAAACCTCATATCATCATCATCATCATCATCATCAGCCTATATTTTATGTCCACTGCAGGACGAAGGCCTCTCCCTGCGATCTCCAATTACCCCTGTCTTGCGCTAGCTGATTCCCCAACTTGCGCCTGCAAATTTCCTAATTTCATCGCCCCCACCTAGTTTTCTGGCGTCCTCGACTGCGCTTCTCTTCCCTTGTCACCCAGTCTGTAACTATAATGGTCCACCAGTTATCTACCCTTCGCATTACATGGGATGCCAAGCTAGCTCCATTTCTCTCTCTGAATGTCAACTAGAATATCGGCTATCCCCGTTGGCTCTCTGATCCACACCACTTCCTTCCTGTCTCTTAACGTTATGCCTAACATTTTTCGTTCCATCGCTCTTTGTGCGCTCCTCAACTTGTTCTCGAGCTTCTTTGTTAACCTCCAAGTTTCTACCCCATATGTTAGCACCGGTAGAATGCAATGATTGTGCACTTTTCTTTTCAACGGCAGTGGTAAGCTCCCGGTCAGGATTTGGCAATGCCTGCCGTATGCAGTCCAACCCAATTTTTATTCTTCTGTAAATTTCGTTCTCATGATCAGGGTCCCCTGTGAGTGATTGACCTAGATAAACCTACTCGTTTACAGACTCTAGGCGGTGACTGGCAATCCTGAATCCTTGTCCTCTTGCCAGGCTATTGAACATTATCTTTGTCTTCTGCATATTCATCTTCAACCCCATTCTTACACTTTCTTTGAACCTCATACATCAAAAGAAAGAAGAAGAAACGATAGCACGCTCACCACAGTAACTCAGAAGCGATTACATGCTCCTGCGGGGCAGAATGTCCGGGGTTGAATTCCCGGCAGCTACTTTCAGGTTATAATAGAAACGGAACGCAAACACAGTCGCACACGGTGATTCAGATGCATGTTGAGTAACGCCAGCTGGCCAAAATATAATTCTGGGCCCCCACCTATATATACGCGCACTTTCTCACAAGGCCGTGCATTGCTTTGTGACGCGAAACCCGCCAACTTAAGCTTAAAACGATCACGTGGTGGGGAGTGACAGCGGCCGTTGCGCAACGTCAAATTCTTAGATTTCTTCATAGCGGGAAGTATAAGCACTCAAGTAAGTTCTATGAGTGAGCACGCGTAAATATAATAAT
>NC_051155.1:165136952-165164452 GCF_013339745.2 Dermacentor silvarum | reverse complement strand
TGTGTTCTTTATTCGGCAAATATTTTGAAGCAGTGGCTTGTCAGTTTCTGACCCAGTGCAGTTCCTCGGTGCGGCCACTATCTGATTATTTTCTGCCTAATCGCTCGCGGGTGTGCTCAGTTCCGATAGATTTGTTCTTGCTGCGCACAAGACTTGAAACGTAGCTGTTTTGTACATTGTAATACCTTGTAGCAAATATATATTACACCTAATAACTCGCTCACTCTTGTGGACCGTCACCAAACAGTCAGCTTCGACCATTCGTGCGCCATAGGTGTAGCCGTCATTAATTGTGCGTATACAGTGCGCATATATTCAAGTGTGAGCCCATTCACTTATTCTTGATACGTTGGCGATAGAGTGGGCGTAAGTTTTCCTGCCATTTGGGACAGATGTGTAAAGATAACGTGCGCGAAACTTACTATGACAGGAAGCGGCGCTACTCCCTTTGTCATTGTTTAACGAGTGGTACTCACTCTTGCCGACGTTCTGGCGATGAAGCCCTTTCTTTGAAGGTTAGCGATACAAGGCTGGCGGATGAGCAAATTTCTGTATCCTCGAGGAAAGCCGTACGTGGCGCGCCGCCGTGAGCGCCATCTCGTTTCTCTAAAACAAACTGCTCCACGAAAAGGGTCAATATAACGCAACTGCTTCTCGCCGCCAATGCTGCGATACACGTCATGTTAAAAAAAAAAAAAGAACATTCGGGTAGAAACTGGCGAGTTGACATATTGTGCATACCTTTGTTTGTAATAATTACGTATGATGCCGATACTGTACCCTTGCAACCAAGGCTGCCATAATTTAGGAGACAAGCACCTGCAAAGAATACGACGCACACTATGACGACATCCATAGTAAATTTACTTTAATATGACAGCATTATATGCCCCACGAAGCAAAAATCCCGCATCCGATGGTAGCAAGATGCACGTGATCAATTTATGACGTCATGTTCCCGGCGGCATATATTGAATATCTAGAAGGCACACCTTAGCAACCGCGGTCTCCTCGGCGCAGGAACTTTTGCGGCTCGCACTGCAAAATCGCATGGTGAACAGCCCCGGCGTCAAACCTGGCCCATTTCCCAAATTGGGTTAAGCTTGATTAAATTAGTTAATGGGGAATAAAGTTGATTAAGGCGGAATTAGATGGATTAGGGCTGGTACAAATTAGACCAGAGTGGCTTAGGGCTTTGAGACCAAAGGTGATTAATGTGCATTAATGTGGAGTTTGAATTTAAGATGAAAACTTGGACAAGTTTTCATGCTTTCGCATTCAAATCACCTAAAGCTGTCAATTGTTTTACTACCAAACATGTGTTTGTTAAAGAAACGTTGCGGTAGGGCTTCTCTATCGCACAACTTGCTCGCCGACGCCCTCGCCTTCGTTCCAACGCATCCTCTTCAGAAGCTTCCCCCTGCTCTAGCAGTCGCAATTTCTATGGTTACTTGTGTTATCCTAGCGCTCCTTTTCCGCGCAATCTCTCTCCTGCGTTCCAAATGCGCTTTGATAAGGCCAAATCGAAACACGCCATGCTTCTCAACGCGCTCGCTTGCCAGCGATAAAGTCCCTGGATATATTTTTCTTGCTTTTAGAGCATGAAACCTAGGGACTTAAGCCCGCGAGAAACTCATAAGGGAGTTCCATACCGGTTGTCGATGCATGCGTCCGTGGTAGCAATGGGTTCAATATCGAGCTTCCGTACTAGCAGTCGTGTGTTCGAATTCTGCCGTCCGACAATTTAGTGGTATTTATTTCTACTTTTTAAAACAGTACGTCGTTTAAAATGATTAGTTTACGAAGTCACAAAGCCGTTTGAGGCCACGAGGACAAAATTTAGGCAACTATATGTATTAGCTGCACTATATTCTCAAGGCACCATGTATTAACCATTACTCTCATGTTGACTGACAAAATGTCGCGTCGAAGGATCGTGCGCCCACAAGGCGGTAAGCGTATACGGAAGTTTGTATATTCAGCTATAGCCATGCCTAGACGGTGGTACGGGTTTTTTGGGACGCGAAACGGAAGCACGAACGGAACGGAGCAGAAAATGACCCTGCATTAAAAATGCGATTTCGGGGTAGTTCTGGATAAAATGTCACACCATTCTTCATCATCATACTGGAAGTGGGAACTATGTATGTGGTGGAGTCTTTTCTGTGCGTGTGACGATTCTATTGCCCGCCATTCTGAACTACCGTATTTCCAGAAATATAACGCGACTTCTTTTTTTCTTCTTTTCTTTTTATGCAAAATTTCCGGCCACAGAGTGAGTGAGTCAACTTTAATAAGTATCCGGCAAATTGATGGCCTGGGTCTAGGCCGCGCCGGGGGCAGCAGAGAGACCCTGTCTCTAGGTAGCTTCCCGGGCTCGCTGGATGGCCCAAAGTTGGCCCTGAAGATCAGAGCTAGTCAGTGCGGTTCTCCACCGCGCCCTTAGTTCATCCGGGGGGACTGCAATTCTCCTCTGAACTATTTCACAATCCCAGAGTATGTGTTCTAGGGTGGCTACTCTATCATTACATAACAATGCGCCTCGCATTATATTCCGATTCGTGACACGAATATCACGTGTTTTTAAAGACGATAGTCTTTCTTGGGCTACCTAAATGCGAAAAACTTTGTCTATCTCTCTGTCTCTCACTCTATTCAACCGCCCGGCCAAAACCAACCAAGCTACTAGCACTAGTGGCACGGGGTCATACACGTCAACATTATACAGCGCAAAGGAAGCCTCAGAAGCCTCAGGCCTATTTGAGCCAAAATATAATTACATAACCGTGATCCGCAGTGTTCATTTAATTAAGAATACACATTGGACTGGGTGTTATGTTAGTAAATGAAAAATCAACGCGTTAGAAATGGCGTCGAAGAGACGCTACGCGTTAAAAACAAGCCGACTGAAGCCGCGGCTCTGTAGCCGGCTTCAAGCCAACAGTAACAAAAGGTCCCAACAGATGGCGCAAGAGAAAGGCGAACGCGGGAAACTTGAATTGAATTCAGCAAAACCTCCGTTGCATTCATCATGGGAGGAGTGAGAGGGGAGGGGAAGAGCGTGAGGGGTGGGAGGGAGAAGAAGATAGGGTGTAACGTATACCGGGGGCGGCAGAAGACTATCGCCTTTCGACGTCATTTGCGGCGAAGCAAGCAGATATGCGGCCAATTTTTTTTCCCTTCTTTATTTCTTTCTGGCGCTTCAAATTACAGTGAGCTAAATCACTAGGCAGGACCGTGATCGCTATAGTCAATAAAAATTAAGCCGTGTTCGATTGTGCCGCGGGCTCTTCTCAAGTGCTGCCTGTCCAATAAATGTGGTGGCATGGAGGACGACGCCGTACTCGTCGACATTGACAAAGACGTAAGCCGTGACAATGGGTAAATTGCGCATGCACTCGTCCATTCATTATATTTCCCGACGGCAGTTCGCATTAACGACGAATAAAGCCCTGCGGGCATCCGATTTTATGCGTGTTTTCCTTTATCCTTGCGGCATCGCATCGCGTTATGATCGTAATATGTATATTGCTTTTTTTTTCTGGCAGATCAAAGTCCACCCTAGCCTTATATACGTGATCATATCATTTACGTGCAAATACGGTAGGTACATTTCAGGATAGATTTATTATCGTACTACATCTGTCCGTCTTTGGTGTCACCAGTTTGTTAATCAGGCGATGTCATATTTACGTGTTACGGTAGTAAATACCATGAAAGAGAAGAATAAAAACATAATGACTTGGAGTGTTTATTGGTTGAGCACCGGTTCCAGAGCCGGGCGGTTCTCGTTTCGAACCCACATAAGTTTGTAAAATTTGTTGTCGCTTCCGAGGCTTCGAGTCTGATGTTAGAAGAAGCAGCGATGTTATAAAGAGTTGTGATGATAGATGGTTATTCTAGCGCCGTAGTTGATAGCTTTTCAGCGCAGTGAAATCAAGATTATAGAGAATGATCGCTTGAAAAAGACTTGGAATGGAGTGATATGTCGGAGAGTTCGCGCTATTTAGGCGCTGACAAAGCTAACCTCCGCGCCGGGTTTTTAATGTTTCAATGTTTTATTTTCTTCACATAATGCCGTTTATGTCTCTTGATGTGACAGTAAAATGTTGCAGAAAGCCAGTTGTGAAAGGTGCCAGCATTTATAGACCATCGTATCAATCAGCCAATCAGTCGGTTGGCCGCTCGGTAGGTCGATCGATCGATTTATCGCCCAATCAATCAATCAATCTCTGGTGACACGCCACCTTTAAAGCGATAAGTGAGAGCGGTGGCGCACACCTAATAGATTATTGTATTTAACTTTTGTTTGCTGGGCTCACTGGTGCACACGAAATGCACAAGCCGGGTTACGTAAAATAATTCCCATCCCCACTGAAAATTTTCCACGCGAGTTCTCACGACTCGATATGGTTCCCGTATATTTTACGCGGAAATGGTCCGGCTTCCCTAATGAGTATATATCCTGTTCATATATAGGTCATAGAGAAAGCTTACGGCACCACACGAAAACACACACGAATTTTCTTTTCTTCTGTACGAAGTAATACATAAGTTCTGAAGGTGGTTTGAAATACATAATTTCTGAAGGTGGCAAAAAATGCATAGAAACATTTCGACCACAGGCATAACCCAATTCGTCCTTACAATGCATGGTCCCCAAGGTATATGGCAAACATTAAATGTCATTATATGACACAAGCATTCACATCACCCGTCTGCTCTATACCGCAATACATATATCCCGTGACATCCCGTCTGTTGTTGCACAATCTGATAGCGAAACAGTTGTTGAAGTTTGTTCTGCGGCTTCATTTCATATAACCATTGAATACTGAGTTTCAGGCTTCCCTCGACGAAACATTACAAAATCCTTAATTTTTCAAAAAGGCACAGTGAATAATACAAATGCGTTGCAAATGCCAAGCACGCGCGTTTTTTAAGACGAATATGCTATTGTTGCTTCAACGGCAAAATAGTCTAATAATTATTTGTAGAATTACCAACACGTTTAATTGAATGAGGCAATAATACACCTTTCCGTCAGTCCTTGCTGTTTTCCAGAATGCCGCAAGAACGGAACCACCTTTGGATACGTCCCTGTCCTTGTCGATAACAAACTCTTTTCTGAGACAATGACTAGCGTTGTACAATTAGACGTGAATTTTGTGTTATGTTGGTTATATTATTTCTTGCATTTCGATGTTACAATTTTACTTTGCCTCTATAGTACCCTTTGTGAAGTCGTTCGGTCTTGAGGGTAACATGAATAAATAAATATTTTTTAACATGAAAGCAGTACTTACTACCTTTATCATGCTTTTTTGTAAATCATCAGTATTTTCTATAAAAATGGTACCATCTCTATTATTTTATTCAGCCCTGAGGCTGACTTGTTCAAAAAGTATAAAAATCACTGAAAGCGTGATGGAGTCATGCAACTAACAAAGTTATACTCTTCACGACAATGTACCGGCACGTCCCTTGGTGTAATACATGAGCCGATTAGAGTTTGCTTTTTTCTCGCGGAAGAGTGGAAGGTGCACAGCCAGCGAGAGCATTCACTCGACTGCAACGGCGGTGAGTGGCGGCCCAATATTACGAAGGAAAGTTAAAAAAAGAAGAAGAACAATGGTTAGGCTCTGCGAAATTGCTGACACCAAAACTGCGAGACACTGCACCGGGAATTCAAAAAAAAAAAGAAAAAGTCTTTGAAACGGGTCAGCAACGAAGGTCAGGACATATGCGTCAGTGTATAGCACGAAACAGTGCGGTACAGGAAGCGAGCCAATTTAGTGAAGCTGGCGACATCCCACCCCATTCCACGTTCGCTTGAGTTCCCGATATTAGAATCTCTTACGTCTGGGCTCACTCCTGCAAAGCCTCGGCCCGGCCCGTAGCGGTACCCGCGAGGGATTCGCTTTTACTTTCATCGGGCGCAAGAACCTCCGAAATTTGTAACTTCGACGCGTCATCTAAACTGCTCTGTCGCGAAAACTGCGCCAGCGTTTTTACAACTGCCGGTGCTGATGTATTCTCTTCAACTTTCCGGCTAGCCTGAACCCCTCACTTTGTTTGGTTTTGTTTTCGAATGAACGAGTAACATTTTTCAAGCTTTCTTTTCCTGCTCTTCTTTTGTATTTTCTTCTTTTTTTTTTCCTTATTTCAATGGTCACGCTGGTCTCGTCGGCTTACCGTTCATGCTTGTGCTGTGAACAACTGTAATGTATATTCTCCTTCTTTATCTCCTTACTCACCAAATGTTCTTTTTTTCCCTTTCCCTCAGTTCGTTGCGCCGGAAGAGTTCGGTAAGTTTGTTTTAGAAGAATCTGACACTGTTGGCATAAGTATCAACAGTAAAAGCAAATTAATTGCTGCAGTGTTTCACCACCGCTGCTTTAGCAGCGAGCGATAATAATTTCCTCGTTTTTTATATATTACGCGCAAATGAATTATCGCTCAACATCGTCGCCAATACACCAAACGACGGCGCTTAACATTAATTATTTCCTAGACAAGGACTGCCTGCTAAAACCCGAATACAACTGATCTGACGCCCACGGGGTAAGGCTCAGATTTTACGGTCTATAAAACACGGGCTTTAATCTACCTGTCCTGCGATATATATTTCTAAGAGAGTAAGGAAACGGTGGAGATAGTCGTTCGCGCTCACGCAGAGATAACAGAATTGAAAAATGCAACGTAGATATGGCGAGTTCAGTTGCTCAACTGTGTTAATAAGTCGCTGTTTCGATAAATTTTATACGACGAACTCCAAGCATTCGCGACGTATAAAACACACTCGCAGGTGTAAATTTATCATCCTTCCTACAATAGCACAATTCAAGAAGCTCTGTTCTTTGCTGGATTAACCTTACCTTTGGATATAAATTTCCAAGAGCGTCCCTAGCCTACTTTAGCATCTATCTATCTGTCTGTCTGTCTGGCGGAATTCAACCCGCGTCACATGGATTCCTCGAACACAGCAGCCCAACTCTTTAGAGCTGCGCTACGAATGGCCGTGGGCAGTGAGATATTTTTTATCGGCACCAGCACGGCACGTGCGCTTCAACAGTGCAACCCGGAGGCCACGAAGAAGGGCGAGGGAATTCGGGGGACACCGCTAGAGGGCGGAGCGTGGTGGATTGCTAACGTGGATGGTCGACGCTAAGTGGATTGTCGACGTAATGCTAATCGCATTACGTCGACAGATATTGTGAGATGGATTCTATCGGAATTTTCAATAAACTCGCATGGCGCACACAACACGTTTCCCGCAATGTGAAAAGAACCACCTTAAGCTGAAAAGGCGCTAAAAGGAAATAATCAGATAATAGCATATAGTTGAACTGCAAGAAGGGTGTATAGAGCTTGCTGTGCATGTAGGTGGCAGTCGTCTTGTGCTGGGAGCCACGGGAACTGGTGAAACGAAGGGCCGCGATTGGAAATGTTGGCAACTATTGCGTCGTGAGCTACCCCACAAACTATAGACCCTTTTCGCGGTGATCCTGTGGGCGCTGCCATGTTTGATCACGTGGTGACGCGTCCACTGCTTGCCGCAGCTGCCTCGGTTGCCTCCGTGTTTACAATGGATGCAAATGACGCCCGGTGCGGCTCAGGAAACCTCTGTTTCGGGAGATACTGCAAACGGTGACTGGGTGGACGACACTAAGTTTTGGCCACAGCTTCAGAGAACATGTCAAAGTGCTTCTGGAGCTCATTAAGCTTTGTCGAAACGGCGCGAGCAGCGTATATGGTGCTTGTTTTAACAGTGAGGCTAAAAATGTATTACAAGACATCCAAACATTCCGCTAATGAATTGAATCTGGATCAGTGTGTTTTGCTGTTCGTTCTTTACTCGGCTATAGTACCTTGAAGCAGGGGCTTTTCACGTTTCTGACTCAGTGAAGTTCCTCAGTGCAGTCACTACCCGATCATTTTCTGCCTATTCGCTCGCATGTGTGCTCAGTTGAGATATATTTGTTCTTGCGGCGCACAAGGCTTGGAACGTATCTGTTCCGTACTTTTGTAATGGCTTGTAGCAACGATGCATTATCTCTAGTAACTCGTTTACTCCAGAGGACCGTCACGGAACATTCAGCTTTGAGCACTCGTGTGCTGTCGGTGTAGTCGCCATCACCTGCGCTTTGTCGCATTGATTCAAGTGTGCGCCCATTCACCTTTATTCTGGATACGTTGGCGATAGAATGTGCGCAAGTTTGCGTGCGAGTTGGGATAGATGTGTGATAACGTGCGCGAAACTTACTATGCCATGAAGCGCCCTACTACCTTTA
This sequence comes from Dermacentor silvarum, assembly GCF_013339745.2. Lineage (NCBI taxonomy): Eukaryota > Metazoa > Arthropoda > Arachnida > Ixodida > Ixodidae > Dermacentor > Dermacentor silvarum. Next base: position 165,156,158 of record NC_051155.1, on the reverse strand, counting down.
TCGCCATGTAATGAGCGGTACTCACTCTTCCAGACATGCCAGGGTTGAAATCCCGTCTCTGGAGGTTAGCAATACAAAGTGGCGGATGAGTGAATTTTTGTTTTTTTATCCTAGAGGAAAGTCGTGCATCGCGAACGGCCAGCAATGCAGCAGTGGTACGTGAACTAGGTCACACAGATTGATTTCATTCCTTCACATGCCAGTCACTATTTTTGCAGCCTACTACAGCAGACGTCTTCAATCCACCGCTCCACATTTTGCAGCATGAACGGAGCACAGTGCGTGACCGAACACCCAGTAGAATTTCCGACAGCTGATCGCACAGAAGGAGAGCAGATGAATTAATGGTTTCGTATTCGGTGGCTGGCGCAGCATGGCCTTTGTCGCTTCTGCGACAATGGCCATGCTGCGCCAGCATGGCCATTAAACCTGAATTAACCAGCCATTAAACCTGAATTAAACCATTAAACCATTATTGCCATTAACCAGCCATTAAATTAAGCCATTAAACCAGCCAATTAAGCCATTAAACCAGCCATTAAACCTGAATTAACGAACTCGAACAAGTTAAGGACCGCACAAACAGCGATGGAACGAAAAATCTTAGGACTAACGTTAAGAGGCAGGAAAAGAGCGGTGTGGATCAGAGAACAAACGGGGATAGCCGATATTCTAGTTGACATTAAGCGGAAGAAATGGAGCTGGGCAGGCCATGTAATGCGTAGGATGGATAACTGGTGGACCATTAGGGTTACAGAATGGATACCAAGAGAAGGGAAGCGCAGTCGAGGTCGGCAGAAAACCAGATGGGATGATGAAATTAGGAAATTTGCAGGCGCAAGTTGGAATACGCTAGCGCAAGACAGGGGTAATTGGAGATCGCAGGGAGAGGCCTTCGTCCTGCAGTGGACATAAAGTATAGGCTGATTATGATGATGATGATGATGATGATGATCAACTGACTCGAACTCGTGCGCTTTCGCTTGATGCAACCTGTGGCGCACCGCTGAGAGCACCATCTCGTTTCTCTAGCGCAAACTGAGCTTCGCGAAGAGGGTCAATACGTGGTGTCCACAAGATGGCGGTCATGCCGTTTTTCCTAGTTCGCAATTAATTCCAGCCCATGCGCAGCCCGCGAAAACATAGCTTTCGCGATCTGTTTCTGTTACTAAAATGCAAGGGCATTTATTTGGACAACACCTATGAATTGTCCAATGATCAAACGATGACTTGTCCTTGTCGCAGGCTTGCCACCAGTGTTCGCTCGTCATTGCTTCAACTTCGGCTGCCTCGTTCTCAAACCAGTAGTCCCTGCGTAGGCCGCCCGACAAAAGGCACCGGGAGTCGAGATTAATTGCGCTTTCTCAAACGCGTGTGCTAGAGTAAGCGATTGTGGTCTATGGTCCGGTCTTATTGTAAGCGGAGCCTTCGAAAAGCGTAAACGCACTTGAACGAAAATACGGGTGGGGACACCATCTTGAAATTTTGGCAACACGTTCTGAGCCGTTGCATATTTCGGCACCGGCCTTCTGCTCAGCGTCAGAAAGTTAGATTACAATATTATAAAATAAAATTAAAAATAAAAGGAAAAAAAAAAGCTCCGTTGCATTAAAAAGTCAGCGAAGAATCAAAATGGGAAATTTCACCGATTTTAGCTGCACGAAAATTTACGAATGCGCTAAAACACGATGACACTTGTTAGGCTACAATTGCCGTCACTTCCGTCGATGGTTCAGACGAGGAGATTGAAAAAGGGAGCTTTCGGCTTTACTTTTTCCAGCTGACAATCAACGTCGATCGTACCAGCAAAGAAATTCAATAAAGCCTTTGCATAGTATCGATTGGGTTTAACCTGGCCAAATTAGCGCCAAAGCCGTTCGCGATTAATTTTGATGGTCTGCTGTTCTTCAGTGTGCTGGCGAACTACGGTAGACGAGAGGTTATGTCGATTTTGCCCTTATTAGACTGTGACCGCTGAAGCCGGTAATGAAAGCCGACCATGGAGCCACGCATCGGCCTCGAAGCCACCGTGGAGCGTTCCAATCAGCTTTTTCAAGAAATAGCCGACCAGCTTTAACCGGCTTTGCGCTACTCTGGTATCTATCCCTAATGAAAGGAAGTTATCAAGTAAGTTATTTTAGAGGTCATGGAGATGAGGCGTTGAAACGCGGTGCAACTCAAGCAAAAGCGCCAGTCACCGGAGAAACTATCAAGGAAGCCTTATGTCAATGGTGATCTTTATTATGAGCTAACGTTTACCTTCTCACTGAGCTGTACGCTGCAGAACCGATCCATAAGCGAGCGCACTACAGTGCACCCTGAACAAGCAAGTCTTATAACTACATTGGACCTAATGAACTTTTCCATGTTGTGCTTTCATCTAATTATTCGTTTAATGTGAGTGAATACGACGACGTCTTCTCTGCATATATAATAACGGTTTTTCCCAGTAATGCTGCCAGGCTGCCACTGTTGTCTTTTTCTTTTTCCTCAGTACACGCCAATTCGTATAATATGCCCTAGAGTACATGGTCTTTACTAATTCGTTCAAGCTGCGTCACAACCATCTTGCTTTCAAAACAGCCGGGCTAACTTCGTTACTAATATCCTCGTCGCCGCTCTCATTGTCATCGCCCCAGTCGTCTGATCAGCTTTCACTATACTGCGTGGCCCATCTAATGGAAGTCAAGTAAATCCCTTTCCAGTCAGTGGCACTCTATAGGTTTTCCAGCGAACGGTATTCATTGGGATTTTTTTTTTCGCCCGCTTTGGGCGGTTCTCAGTGGCCTCACTTTCTCCGCCGATACAAAGGCACCAATGAAATGGGCACGTCTGCGAGTGCACGTTCGCCACCGAAGGCCAACTATCTAGCCCTTTCAAACTCATGCGGTATCGTGCGAGGGCTTAATGGCGTCTGAAGGTTCCTATACTGTGGTTGATGGTGACATTGTGTCTCATTTCTTTGCGGGAAACCTTCATGTACGCACACGCACGCTTAAGAGCATAGGCGTGCGTGTGCAGTCTCCGTATCTCTCCGCCCCCATAGGCTAACGGCTGTGGTTCCCGTTAGCCACCGACATCCATTACGAGTCTCTTGTCGAGCTGTGCCTAATAACACGGCAACAGGACCCGACGAAAGCCCAATAGAGCTCACAAAAATCCTAGGTACAAAGAGCAAGGCACTGCTGACTAATGCCATATAGTGTTAGTGATTAAAACGAAAAAAAAAATATCGCTTGGATGGCGTGAAAGCAAAGTGAACCTCGTCTACAAAGGCCAAGGTGATAAGGATACGATGAGCTCGTACAGGCCAGTTACAGTAAAGTCGGTGATATACAGAATGCCAATGCAAGCCATAAAATTGGAACTGTCGGAGTTGGCGGAGAAAAATTATGTAATGAGGAACTACAGAATGGTTTGAGACTAGGCAGACGTTTGGTTGATAATATGTTTGTACTAGGTCAGTGCATAGAGATTTTAGTTGCTCAGAATAGACCTTTAGGGATAGCATTTCGAGGTATTTAGGGAGCCTACGACAACGTATACAGGAAGTTGTTATGGAATATGCTCAAGCACGGATACATAGATGACGATTTCGTGGCGATATATAGATACAACCGAGTTTAAGTTGTATCGGAAGACCGAAAAAGTAATGAAGCGGTAGAATTTTACCAAGGTCTGATAGCAAGGATATCATCTGTCTCAACTGTTGTTTATGCTTTATGTTAAGGGCATAGAAAGACGACTGGAAAAACCGTGAATTATGGTTTGACTTTTGCTACACGCGTAGTGGACAAATGGTGGAACAGAAGGTCCCCGGACTGATGTATAAGGACTACATAGTGCTACTAGCGGACAATGCAAGATATTTACAGACCCTAGCAAATGTGTGTGGCAACGCAGCGACAAATCTATGCCTCAAGTTTAGTACAGATAAATAAGGAATTATGATCTTTAATGAAGAGACGAGTAATTACGTGGTGTCAATTCAACCGCATGTCAAACCGATAGTCAGACAATATAAATACGTCGGCGTAAACATGAACCAAGAAAAGACTTACTCAAGCATCCGCCAAGATTATCAAATAAAGGAAAAACTGAATGCAACAATAATGAAATATAGAGCACTTTGGGGCACAATAAATATGAGGTGGTGAGTGGAATCTGTAAATGAGTAATGGTGCCAGCGTAAACGTTCGCAAATGTCATTCTGTGCTTAAAATCAGATATCTTGTCGGGGTTGGAAATTAACGAAAGTTCGGTAGGCTGTTTGGCTTTGGGAACGCACGGCAAAACCACAAATGAGGCAGTGAAGGTGTCACGGGTTGGGCCTCTTTTGAAGTCAGAGAAGCTCAGAGCAAAATTAGTTTTGGAGAACGGCTGAGGAACTTGGATCAAAATAAATGGTCGGCGTAGAGTGCACAAGTATCTGTACCTGAATAGCGTGGACACAGAAGGGAGGAAGAGGTCAAGAAAGTTAGCAACCAAGTACAGGGTAATTGAAAATTTAAATAGACAACCAGGGGAGGTATTCTGTAAAAGTCCACCTAGTGGACAGGTCCATTTCTGCTGCTGCTGAAGTGCTGATGGGCTGTGGCACCTGGTTGCTGTGGACGTGCAGCCCAGCCCAGCCAATCGGAACTTCAACAGCAGACGAAATGTACATGTCCCCTAGGTGGACTCTTACAGAACTCAACACATCCTAATGGAATGCGAAGGGATTCACCCAGTTAGACTCCTAAGTAACTTCCACCTTCCAGAAGCGCTTGGATTTAAAGTGAACGGAAGCATCAACCGTTGAGCTGTCAAGATAAGCAAGCGACGTTTGGAGTATTGTTGAAAAAGAAAAAAAAGCTGGGAAGAGGTAGATGCGACCGGATTCGTTACAGGCGTAGGAAGCGGTACAAGATAGATGAGAAGTATTGAGGAACAGAAAAATAGGTTAATGAGATGTAAACAAAAATGCTCGAATGAAAAGCGTGTATAGCATAGTTGATTAAATCAAGGTGGCTGTAGGTAACTATTTGTCACCGCCCCGTTTCAATGGCGACGCTAAAAAATCATCAGGTTTGTATTTCCGGCTCACCAGAGCTTCGCTTAGACCGAATCCTACAGTCAGCGGTATCTGCATAATTTCAAGGCGACTGGAAAGGCAATATCTGGCCTCCGGATGGAGTATGTCGCCATGTCATCTTCGTCGCACCGTCGCCGTTGTCATCGTCACTACGTCTACCAAAGAGTGTCGACGATAATTTGTGCCACCACCATCGGGCGCTGTTATCTACGACAGCACTAAACGTCAGCGGTATTGCTAATGTGTCCATTTTATCGCTGCGGTCCGCATAAGCCATTCGCTTACTTTGAGCGTCATCTTCAAATTCCTTTGCAGCAATAACGGCTCCTCCCCCCCCCTCCTCCCCCTTTCCGTTTACGTTTAATGTTTCCCTAAAGACTCATTGGACAATCTGCGAATGTGATAACAAAAATTTTACTGAGGTTCCCGAATGACACGATACTGGAACAGGGACTTTAGACAGTAGTAATAATTCATCCCTATACTTTAACTCTCCTTCCCCCATTATTGGCGCAGAGTAGGAGTTTAGAGCGCCCCAGCTCGGACCAACCTCTCTGCTTTTAGTGTAAGTAACATCTCTATCCATCTCAATGTGGGCTGAGATTTCATTTTCATAGAAAAATAATTTCCTCGACCCCTCGTTGGCATTCAGTAACAGATTTGCGCTGACGCCGTAACAAACTTCGCTCAGTAGCATATGCCGAAATGACAACGTTTGTCTGCTTGGACAGTAGTACACTGCGCGTGCCGCAGCAGTAGTGATTCTTGCTGGTGGTTGCCGTATTGGTAACGCAGGCATGCTTCGATGTCAGTATTCTTCCCAGCACCCTTGTCCTTTGTAGACCTTGTTGACGTGCATGACCTGGTAGCCTCGATTTCTTAATCGTTACGCGCACTTTTTCTCACCGACGCAGACCTTCGCCGAGACATAGAATCCAATTAAGTGCAACTACTGCTTTCTGCAGCGCTTGAATTGAACTCAGCTAGAGCCCCTGAACTCGAAGATCAAACACAATTTTCTTTTCGTTCACTTTTTCCCAGTCGCGCATTTGCAATTCATGATATCGGTTTTTCAATTTTGTTTCCTTCCTAATTTCTTGCCGCGCCATGTATCTCTTTCTTACTTCGTATTTCTTTTTTTCTTTTTGTTTTCTCTCTCTCGAGAACATTCTCTTAGAGGATATTCAAAACTGCGGACGAGCTTCCGGCTTCATTTTACTTCCATTCAGAAGCTACTTGCCGTCCGGAATCACGCAATGTCATTCGAGGACGAAGCATTGGCGCAACCACTGCGGAACGCGCGGAAGAATGATCCCTGTCTTGATTGAACTCGATATAGGACAGAGGTGCTTCTTGTCTTTGAATAGAAGGAGGTCTTCCGCTCCTCACGAAGAAAGTGGTGGACAAAGCGCTCTTATGTATACGAAGCCAACCACGGATCAAACAAACGGAGACAAAGGCGTCGTATAACGGAAAGTATAGGGTTACCCATTATATTGGGTTGGCTCGGCGATTCTTGCCGCAGATCTTCCGCCAGTGACATCAAGGCTTGCATCGAGGATGAGGCAGAAACGCACGGCAAATAACAAAAATTCAATTGCGATTTATATATATATATATACGAGGAGAAAGGGAACCGAGGGGCCCGATTTTTATTAATCATATCATAAGCAGCCAACAAACAATGACTCCAAGGAAAACATAGTGGCAATTACTTGCACTTACTGGTTGAATTAAAGAAATGATAAATTAATGGAAATGAAAATGGATGAAAAAATAACTTGCCGCAGGTGGGGAACGAACCCATATGTCTTCGCATTACGCGTGCGATGCTCTCACCATTGAGCTACCGCGGCGCCGTTTTCCCATCCACTTTCCGGGGTATTAATGTTTTACAACTGGAAGTAACCCTGGGGAGGGGGAGGGGGGTGTTAGCCAGCGCCACCACTCACAAACCTATAGGCGGCGGTTGTGGAACATCCTTTCGGCCGCAGGCGTCACTAGTTCGTGATCTTAGTGGGTGAAGGCAACTGGTCTATAAACCCACATAGGCTACCTGAAGGCATCAGTGTTGCCGGATTCGAGCTCTCGTTATGTAATGAACGAGAAGAAAGGGAACCGAGGGGCCCGATTTTTATTAATCGTTGTAAAGTTGTTTTTTCAACCATTTTCATTTACATTAATTTATCATTTCTTTATTTCAGTTAGTAAGTACAAGTAATTTCCACTATGTTTTCCTTGGTGTCATTGTTTGCTGGCTTCTTATGATATGATTGTATATATATATATATATATATATATATATATATATATATATATATATATATACACGCGAGCGGACAACTTGCCACCGGTGGGAGCCGAACCCACAACCTCCACATCACGAGTGCGTTGCACTATACTACTCGTGGTACAGCTGACGGCAGTCAATCCGTCCACTAACTTGGGTATTTTATATTACTAGATCTATCCCTGGAAGTGCTAGCCAGTGCCACTGGAAGCCATGATGGGCATATGTGGAACATCCTTTTTTTTCCTCGATGGCGTCACGTAACACATGAACACCGTGGAGCAGGTACGTGGCTAAACAGCCCTCGTATGCTACCTAATGGCATCAAGGCTGCCAGATTCGAGACTCTCGCTATGAATGAATGATATCTAGATCTAGTAAACATAGATACCTAAGTTAGTGGATCTATTGATAGCCGTCGCCGTAGCACAATTGGTAGTGCAACGCACGCGTAATGCGGAGGTTATGGGAATGGCTCCCACCAGCGGCAAGTTATGTTTTCTTTATTATTTTCTACATTTAAATTTCAACCACAGCCAATTTCCCTGGTGCTTTGCTTGGCATCATCGTCTGTTGGGTTTATATGGTCATGATTTACAAAAATCGAGCCCCTCGGTTTCCCTATGATGTCGATGTTGGTTGGCTTCTTATGATATATATATATATATATATATATATGAGTGAAGTAAAGATATATATATATATATATATATATATATATATATATGAGTGAAGTAAAGAATAACAGGAGCCGGCACAGAAGTAGTTCAAAAAATAGAAGCACGTAGGAAAAACATAACATGACTTTACTGACGTTTCGGCCGGGGCCGGCCTTCTCTTGATGAAGGCCGGACATCGGCCGAAACGTCAGTAAAGTGCTGTTATGGTTTTCCTACGTGCTTCTATTTTTGAACTATATATATATATATATATAGTTACCAATAAGTAATCTTCCTGCCATTGGCTCTCTCCCTGGAATTTTTATTTATTATTTTTTTGTTCTTTTTTGCTCTCTCTATCTCTCCGTTCTTACTTTTTTTGGCGCCTTCTTTCTTTAACTGAAGATATAAAAAGACTATAGATATAAAAAGATAAAAGACTAAAAAAAAAGACTATAAAAAGATAAAAGACTGAAGATATAAAAAGAGATATAAAAAGATAAGGTCGGTCCACCGACCGAAACTGTTGGGTAAATAATAAACCTAAGATAACCACGAAGTTGTGCTTCTGATTTTCCTAAATACGCTTGGCCCATTGAAAAATCCAGTTACTACTATATATATATATATATATATATATATATATATATAGTTCAGGAAATGAAGGGGCACACTGACGAAAATTGCATCTTTAATGGTTTGAACCATTAATCATGCAATTTTCGTAACTGTGCGTCTTTTTTTCTTCAACTACCTATGCAGCGGTCTTACACGAGTTCTTGAATATACATGTTAGCATATCGCTAGCGCCCTCCCTCGGGAAGCGCTCTTCTTATAGTGCGCTAGTGGGTCTAACTGAAGTTTGAGACCCACGTAGCAGTTGTCGGCTGGCCGATGAAAGAAGAAGACGTGTGTCTATGCTCGTGTGAGTTCAACTGTGTGACGTAGTGCTCGCCTGTGCGGCTAAGTCAGCCTCTGTGGCTATGTAACATTTTATGCTTCCATTAAATCACCCTCTTCTACAACGATTTGAGCCTGAATTACCGACGGGAAGACAACATAATTCACAAGTGGGATTCAAGATCCATTATTTCCGTCACCACTGAAGACCCGTTGCTAACCCTAATTAAACGCTCGGCAGAAAGAGTCAACCAGTCTGGCGGAGGAGACCCGAACGCTGGCCACGGTGACGCGGTCACGGCTCGCGACCTCCTTCCTCCAAGTCCTACAAGAAAGGGACACGATTTTGGCAGCATTTTTGGAACGACTGAGTCTTGCCGGTGCGGCGCAGCCTCAACCAGCGCCAAGGTTCCAAGTTATACCGGACCTGAGTCAAAACATCAGCAGCTTTGACGGTTCCGAGGATGGTCCATCGGCATGTGAGTGGATCAAAACTGTACGGCGAACGTCGACACCTCATGGATGGCCCGTTCCGTATACGCTGGAAACCGCAAGAACACGTTTGGTTGGAGCTGTCAAAGACTGGTATCGTGCAAGAAGTTCTCGAATCACATCGTGGGAATAGTTCGAGGAACGTTTTCGTCGCACGTTCGTGAGTCAGACTCGAGTAGCGGAAAGATGTCGGAGGATGCAAGAGCGCGTGCAACAGCCAAATGAAAGCACGACCGCTTATTTCCACGCTAAGGTGCGGCTTTGCCGTGAATTCAGTGAACCTTGACTTTCACGATACGCGAGAGCAAGTTCTCACGAGTCTGAGATCTCGAGCTCTGCACCATGCTCTTGGGAAGGACACATGACGATGACGACAATTTGCGTCACGACATCCTCGTGTTTGAGCGCATCAAACGAGAACAACGAAAAGCAACCATGCAAGTTCGCGACGTCACCGCAGAGAGTGACACGCCGTCAAAGGAACCGAAGCGCACTCACGAAAACGACGCCGCAAAAGATACACCCAAAGCCGCGACTTCTCCTGAACCGGGCGCAGGTGAGAGGCAACCGAGGAAGCCTTGTCGAAAGAAAAAGAAGCAGATCAGAACGTCCCAAAGGAGGCAGAGGGGAGACTAGAGGAACTCGACGTTCAAGAACTCCCTCCTCAGGAGACAGAAAAGACAGGCGAAATTAAAACAAACCAAGAAACTGCGGCGCCTAGATTTTCAGACGCTGTTGCAGAGTCAAATAACAAAGAAAACGGAAGTGAATCTGCAGAAGAGCCGTCGAAGGAGTCACGCGCTGACTCTGAAGTTTCCTGCGCTCTAAAAAACGGCTAATCAAGAAGAAGCCCCCGCCGCAGTTGAACCGCAGGAATGAGTTACAAAAGTAACCAAAGGCAAAGCGGCAGCGTCCGAGGAAGGAATCGCAAAGGCAGACGAAGCTACAGCAGTCAAGGAAGAAGTAGCCCTGCCGGAGCCTAGAGGCGAAACCACACCAGAAAGGCTAGAAGACGAAGTACCTGAGTTTGGTGACAAGGCAAGTGAAGAAGCAACAAGAAAGGTTGAAACTGCTCAGAAAGAAGCTGAAGAGCCTAGCGGTGCCCCGCCAGTGGGCGCGGACGAGATCACGGATCATGCACCTAAACACCAAGGTGGTGAAGAAGCAGCCACTGCCACCGAAGCTGAGCCAGAGGCTGCAGACGAAAATAAGAAATCTTTGGAGGCTGCCGAAGAAAGTGTCAAGCTGGCCGCTGGAACAGAGTCCTAGGAAAAGACGGAAGAAGCCACCGACGGGGCAGCACCTTCCTGAACCTAAACCGACGTCACCTGCGGATGCAGTGAAAAAGAAAACCGGCTTGCTCAAGTCCCTGTCCAAGCGTGGGACCACGCTTGAGACCAAGAAAAGGATGATGACACATCTGAAGAGAATCAAGAGGAAGGAGAAACATTAATAAGGCAACGTCTGCAACGTATACGCACTTTACCGGCAAGACTACCAGACGGTGTGTTGTGATTTTCGTTCTATTTTCTCTGTGTGCAACGAGAATTCTACTGTGCCAAGTTCATGTATTGTGTGAAACAATTTTTTTCCCTCTCTGTTCGCGTTGTGGCTTTCCACAATGTCAAGCCAGTCAAGATTGTCGGAAGAAATTACTTTTTCAGAATTGTACATTATAAACTACCGAATTACTGTGTGCTGTGGTGAACTTTAAGCGTCTGTTCTTGGACATAGTGCTTGCTTGTGTTTTTAAGCTACTATTATCTTTCTCTGCTCTTATTCTTTGTCTTTTAGGAAATCTGAATTGGAGGATAGCCGAGCATCGGTAAGATAATTCAGAAGACCTTATGTAGGATCGCCTTAACGAGGACTTCAAGGAATTCAGGGTGGCCGAATCTTAGCACATCGCTAGCGCCCTCCCTCGGAAAGCACTCTTCATGTAGCGCGCTAGTGGGCCTAACTGAAGTTTGGGACCCACGTAGCAGTTGTCGGCTGGTCGGAGAAAGAAGAAGCCGTGTGTCTGTGCTCGTGGGAGGTCGCCTGCGAGGCGTAGTGCTCGCCTGTGGGTCTAAGTCAGCCTATGTGGCGATGTAACGTTTTATTCTCCCATAAATCACCCTCTTCTACAACGATTTGAGCCTGAAGCAATGACGGCAAGACACCATATATATATATATATATATATATATATATATATATATATATATATATATATGCCTTCCTACGATCCACATACGCCTTAAGCTTTGACATTGTTACTGCTCACGCCTTAAAACAAAAACGACAGTTAAGATCATCAGTAGACACGCTTGTCAGCAGACGAGCATGGCCCCAACAGCCAACATTTGACATAAAATTGAAGTGCGACTAGCATGGACACCGCTCGAACTCCAGACGCTCTCACGGTACGTGTTAAGTCCTCAACACGACACCGTGCATCTTCAATATGATCACATGGATCTATATAAAACTTACTTGAGGTACAAATACATACACGCCACAATCACGCAACACGATCGCCCAGCCAAGGACCTATGTCACCATCATTATTGTACCTGCAGCGTCAGCGTCATGCATGGCTAAGCCTTTGCGCGCTTACAAAAGTGTACATGTCACCAATGTTCTAGGAATAGTCACGGTTAGTATTGACAGAGCTGCAGGTGGCTATGGTGGCCGCAGTAATTTGTGGAAGACGGCCGGTAGAAAAATTCGGCGAAGCGCTAATATGCAAAGCACTCCACAGGTGTGAACAAACTGTAAGCTGCCATGTGTACCAGTACGCTCGGCTCCATGCATGGAAAGCACCTGCGCTGTTTTCGAGAGGTGATCTCTTTACGCAAGCTTTTCTGTTGAGTTCTGATCGTTCTTCGATCAAAGCAGTGTGCAACAGCTGGTACGTTCGTTATGCAGGGACAGAAGCGAAAGAAGGTTCAAAATTGTTCTGCAGGAATGAAAGGACACTAGACAATAATGCACGTAGTTGTTACGCTTAAGCGACACGTCTGCTAATAACAATAGCAGTACGTTGCGAACAGAGCCTATTTTCTTCACTCTGGCCACAGTATACACCTTTTAGTATATACCGACAGTGATAACTAACTGTGCATTTGTGGAAGTGACGGTCAGATAATCGCAAGGCGGCTGTTGTGGTCGGCTGGCACTAACGCTTTCTTTTTTCGTCAAGCGAACATATTATTTCATAATTGTCACCATCCCTAACACCAAACGGCGGTGAGGGGTCGCATGAATTGGTCCGAAATCTGCATAACGTACTCTCCAAAGCATTGCAAGTGTTTCATAATTTCAAGAATAATGATAATTTATTGTGTTTTTTTTTGGCACTGCAGGTACAACACAACTGAGAAGGCCTACAAGCACATGGACTCCTCGATCTCCAGAATCAACGCTTTTAGCCTGGCCGCAAGAGCACGACTTCGTCGTGATGCCGTTTGCAGCCGAATGCTATTGTGCGAAGCACTCAGAATGTTACCAAGCACATAGAACAGCGTCTGCGCGTAATGTGTTCCAGGTAGACCAAGAACTCTTCAGTGGATGGAGGTAAACACGGAATACCCGTCACTTTGTGATGACTGAAGCAGACGCTTTCAACGCGTCCACAGAAGACCCACCCCACGGCCACGATGCAGCGGACAACGTCACAGCACTCCTAAACAACGTCACCGATGCCGTGGCCACGGACGAAATGATGGGCCCTCGCTACCACAAGCGGGTCCGCATAGTGATCATCGTCACCATGATCATCCTTTCGGTGGTCGGCAACACGGTCGTCTGCTGCAACCTCCTCGTGAAGCAGCGCCGTCGACGAGTGTCCAAGGCGCGCGTGCTCTTTCTGAACCTGGCCATAGCGGACCTTCTGGTGGCCTGCATCACGATGACGTCGCAAGTAGTGTGGGAAGTGATGGGCCGGCTGTGGATCGCGGGCGACGCCTTCTGCCGCTTCTTCAAGTTTCTGCAGACGTTCGCGCTCGTCTCGTCCACCTACATGCTTGTGGCCATTGCTATAGACAGGTACATCGCCATCGCCACGCCGCTAGCACCTAGCACGGATCCGTGGAAGCTAGCTGCCCTGACTTGGTTGACTTCGTGCATGCCGTCGCTGCCGAACGTTTACGTCTTCCACAGCGTCGAAGTAGCGCCCGGCAAGTGCTTCTGCGCGTCCATCTTCTACGACCGCGACACGCCGCTCTACCACCGCCAGATATACATGGGGTTCGTGTTCTTCACGGTGTTCGTCGTGCCACTAGTGCTCCTGATTGCATTCCACGCCGGAATACTGTGGGCCATTTGGAAGCACACTGCGATCAACCGGCACATAAGCCCGCAAACCACTTCATCGCTACCTCGAGCTAAGGTTTGTACTCACCGTCATCTGCTACGAGGGCTCTTTACCAAAGCACTGGTTTAAAGGGAGCAGCTTAATATATGAATAAGCAGCACAAGGAAAAAAAATTCTAGCTGACGATAGAGCGCGCACGATGAAAAGAAATGCAGTAACATGAAGTAAAACGATCCCAGGTATGTCGCTAGTGTGAGGGTACAGACAACTGCACATGTGATATTGCAGATGCCCCAATATATAAGCGTTGTGAGGCCATTTAATGGTTTTCGTCTCTCGAAAAATACATATGGCAAAGGCCATTAATGCCTTACTCTATGGGGAAAATTAAGGAGCTAGTAGGAAAAAAATTACTCGCCATCCCGGTCCTGCGAAAGGGGATGTCTGCCGAACGTGCTGATAACGACTACAACTGCTGAGAGAGGTATGTAATGATTTATGGCTTTAGAGTAGTGGTAGTAATGCAATTTTAGAATAATGGCAGCAATGGGAATAATGGTAATTTTGACAGCACACCGCCACCCATAGCGGTGTTGCAACAGCGTTGAAATCAGTTGCCAAGCTGGTTATTTTATGTACGAAAGCCTACAGGGACGTCACTCCCCACGTGGAAAACTGTCGTCGCCGCGGCAGCTTGCGCAACAGTAGACAGCTTTAGTTTCACGTATACGTGGAAGCGCTACGCACGCGCAGATCTTGCGGGATCGAAGCGCGCATGCGCAGAACGTAGGGAGCCCCGTCGCGTCTCACGTACGCACGCTAAATCTGCGCATTTGCGTGGCGCGCCCCAAGTGCGGGACCGGTTCTGCGAGCTGCTCGCGCGACATCTCGAAACAGCCGAGAACAGTTTCAAGATCGCATCCGACCGTGTCGACGGTGCATGTGGTTAGTCACCGCAGTGTTGTGCTGCGTGGTTGCGCTTTTCGAAGTCCGCGAGAGCACAGATAATTAATGATGATACAAAGAAAGCTGGGAGGCATTTTGCAGCTCAGGACCGTACTCTAAAGAAAGTTTACACCCTGTGGGTTGATTCTAGTCCCCAAACAGTAATTGTCATCTGTCTTGTCCGCATTTCCTTTCTTGAAAACTCGGCGCTCGCTGCTTTCCTGTCGAGAATGCAATGTCATAGTTGATAACGCGCATGTTGTTCGTGACTAGGAAGTACCGGGCTCGCAGCGTTAAAGAAAGGAAATGCGGACAAGACACATGACGATTATTGTTTGAGGGACAAGAAACCACCCAATGAGTGTAAACTTGTTTTAGAGTGTAGCACGGACGCGTTGCTTGCGAGGTGCGAGGATCCCGCATTGGCTCCGATTTCGGCTCGTCTTGAACGAACTTGGCTTAAATGGCATTCATGTCAGCTAGCAGAGGGCACAAGTATACATGCGAAAACGACGATAAATACATTGTCAAGGTCTCCTACAACAGACTGCTGCGTATACGTGCTATAAGTGCTATAAGCGTCCCACGCCTGCGGCGCGTAGCGTACGTAGAACTCTCACGTTTGCGTGCACAAAGCTCCTGCGTACGTGATACTAAAACTCTGTGTTATTAACCTTTACCGGGAAACATACGCGGGGAGCGCTACGTGCTTCGCATTGTTATCAGGAGCGCCTTATCATCAATTAAGTGGATTGGATGCTTGTTTTGAGCGTGTTCTATGTTGAAACATACGCAATTATGTATGTTGCATGCGTGATTCCAAAGAATGCATGCACTGTTCGCTTCACTTTGCTGAGTCCTTGTAGCCTCTGCCTTATGAGGGTATAAGCTATTGATGAGTCACTGCTTGTATCCTCTGCCGTACGGAGCTATGAGCCATTGCTCTGCCCTATACTGCCGCCGGGATCAGCCCACCATTGTTTTCTGGCAACGTTACGCCCTGAAGACATCCCGACATCCTGGCCATAGACAGCTGCGCTGTAAAACAAGTGCCCGTGTTTGCAGCAACAGTTGCGCATAATGTTAATGCAATGGAAAAGGGCAAATATTAAGTTTTTGGCCTATGTCAGGCTATATAAACGATGTAGCTCCGTAAAATAGCCTGCTGGTCTAGTTGATTCATAAGTTTAGAAAAACACTGTGTGCGACGAAGACGAAAACGATAAGGGTGATACATGGAGAGATAGCGCATGCTTTGAAATAATCTATATTTCAGTCAGCGGTCATCAATTTGAGCATCCTGCCACAGATGCGCGAGGAGACCTCGCTCATTAACCAAGCAGGAAAAAAGACAACGACGGATAATGAAGTAGAAAAATGATTGCGTCACTGCTAACATGCCGCGCCAGAATCTCTCCTGGCTACCTGACAAAGAAATTAAACTATTGCTCGTGCATGCGTTACCCTCAGAGGTGGTATGAAACGCTTCTATTATGTCGATGGCAGTTTTGCTTCTTCCCAGAATCTCGATCTTCAGAAGTCGCGGAGCGCACACGCAGCTCCCAGAATGCGCAGGCAAATGCGCACTAACTTTCTTCTTAGACGAACGTAGCGTTGGACACAGCGTCCAGTTTTCACGGCTTCTCATTCCTTACATTGTTTCCTTCAGTTCTAAATGTCGTTGAAATTAAATAAGTCGTTAACGGTGGACGCAGGTGAAGACGTTGAAGTTGACGGCCGTGGTGTTCGGCGCCTTCCTGGTGACCAACGTGCCCTACATGGTGCAAGAGGCGATCCTGGCCTACGGCAACCCGGGCATCCTGGACGCCAACGTGGTAGCACTCTTCGGCGTGATATCGGCTTCTAACAGCGCCATCAACCCGTACATCTTCCTTTATTTCCAGCGGCCACACAGAGACATTGAGAACGGTGGTGGCTTCTGGCGGACCGCGGCTCGCATGGTGCCGTGATTCGCTCACAGTGTCGCCTGCTAGCCCGGTCCCGCGCAGGCTCTCAGATGTCCACCGACCCGGAGGACACTTGCAACCCGATGCGCCAGTCGAAGATTTCCATGGCGAGGAGCGGCAACCCGGCAGCTACAGACACTCCGCCGAACATGAAGAGCCGTGCCACGTGCTGAAGGTGGTGGCCGTACAACGTCGTTTTCCTGTGTCGACGTTCTTGAGAAGTGTGGTTGCCCCGTGGCTAGCGTTCACTTGAAGCATGTAAACTTGCGAGTGTGCTCCGAACAGCCGACGAACCGAAAAGAGAGAACTGGTGGCGTAGCCCCTCTCCTCAATTTCATCGTCTGGCAGGGAACGTTCAAAGTAATTCTAAATTTCTAAACGAACGCAGTGTGGTTCCTGACAACAAAGTACTCCAGAGAATACCAACTTGGAAGTGGGACAATTTGCACACTGGAACGTAGTTTGCAAGTTTTCAGGCGGAAAGGAAAACCAGCTCATTGAGTGGTCGTGTTTTTTCTTTAGTAAGTCGGAAAGGTGTCAGAAGACGGCTCAAGAAAGAAGACAACAGAAGTTGCCGAGGTCGAGGCTTGCACTTGGGAATGACGCTGGCCCAGAGTTCCCACAACATTAGTTTGCATTCCATCACTGCATTGCTTTTTTAACCCCTGCTATAAGCAAAGGGGCGTGAACAGTGTGTTTGCGCTGCGGGTCCGCCGTTCAAACCAGTGCACAGCGTGGTCTTCCGGGACGAGAAGTGCGGGCTCAGTACTTGTCTTGGGCGCGATGCCCTGCGAGATATATGGTTTAATGTCACAACTCTTCTTGCAGAGACAAAGTAAAGCGAGAGTTGGAAGCAGTGATTGCTTATGAGACATTTTCGTGATCCTCTTATTTTGCACATTCCTTGTTTTGGGTGCCAAATTCACAGCGGCCATAACTGAGACGTGAGGTGTGCCTGCCCCTATGGAGAACCTCGCAGTGTAATGAATGAATGAACCATTTATTTTATTGACTTTTTTGCCCAAGGTACGAATGAGGTGTCAGGAAGATATATACAAAAAAAATAATTTGTTCTTATTTCGTTGTTAACTGGTCCGGTGTAGCGAGCTGAAAATACTTGTAGTCAATGTATTATACTTTTATTGGTTGCATGGTTAAGAATAAAGCCAGATATTAAAGTACGGTGATAGATGGCCGCATACCAGCAGCTGTTATGAGATGTGTTTCAGCGAATGCCAATACTGGTGAGGCAGACCAAGATATTCCCAAAGTTCCTTGGAGAGGCTTCGGTGGTCCCATCTACAGCATGTTACTCCATATGATATGGCCGCTCACACGTTCATTACCAACCTTAGCAGACAATGTACGGTAGCCATGCAGTGGGCGTATACTGTGCAAGCCCTTGGTTCCTTCCTCTCTTTTTCCTAGGAGGGCTGCCTTAAGGCACAGAAAAAGCACTAGAAAAAGAAATTCTCGCAGAGCCGCCTCTAAAAGTTGTCTAAGTATGCGTAGGCATTGTGGTGCTTCCCCATCTCCACGCAGTCCGGTGTCGTTATCAGTGTTATGGCACTTGATCCGGCCAGTACAAACGACAACGCTGCGGCGACACGAACTGGTGCGAACAGCGACGCAAGGTGCATTTGATAACGCAAACAAAATACTGCAGGTGGCTGCGCCAGGTGTGCTGATGACGTTCCGATCATAAGCCGTAAGCACTCTTAAGCGCCTTGTCCATTCGTGTCGAGCCATTATGAACCGGTGGCGGCACGGACCCATCAAATGTACTCTGGCACGGCCGTGCGGACCGTATCTCGAAAGCGATCTGCGAAGCAGACAAATAGTGCCGACTGCTGATAGCTCCGCGCGCTGCGTTTTTGTCGCTTCGCTCGCTTTGAAGCGACAGGCAGCACGGTCACTCGCGGCTGCAGGCTCTATCTTCAAAAACGACCGTCTTACGGGTCGGACGGATGGTCGGTCAGACGGACAGTTTCCTCGTTGGGTAAGCATATAAATGCTTGCGCATTTAAAATCTATAAACATGAATACAATCCTGCATCACGCAGGAAGTCCAGCAAGGCTTTGTAATTAATTAGGGGCCGTCTTGACTCCACTTGCTGAAGTGAGCATGTCGGTCGCTGGGGAGGCCAGAGCGTGTGAGCAAGGGCTTCCGGATATGTCTTGTACCTGGGCAAATCCATGGCCGGTGGTACACATCCTTGCATTGTGCCAAGGTCATGCAGTTTGAGTAGGTGGTATGGTTATTGGCGAAGCCCTTCCACTTGCAGGTGACAGCAGGTGTGAGGGCTATCCCAGCCCATATCCTCCTGAGGGAAACTTCTTCCATCTTTGTGAGATTTCGGCGGTTGAAGCGGACATACTGGGCAATATCTCCAGCGTCGCGTGTAATAGATTTATATGTTGAGGTAAGAAAGTCGTAAATAAGAAATAAGTCTTGCACACGAGGTGTTGGTGGGTGCGTGTTCTTCTGGCTGTGGGCTTGACTATCTGCCATTGCATTGAAAGGCCAGAGCTACTATGCCCTTGTACCCAGTGTACGTGAACATGAAAGACGAGTTTTTCTG
>NC_051155.1:165098846-165136852 GCF_013339745.2 Dermacentor silvarum | reverse complement strand
GGCATTAACGCTTTCTTTTTTCGTCAAGCGAACATATTATTTCATAATTGTCACCATCCCTAACACCAAACGGCGGTGAGGGGTCGCATGAATTGGTCCGAAATCTGCATAACGTACTCTCCAAAGTATTGCAAGTGTTTCATAATTTCAAGAATAATGATAATTTATTGTGTTTTTTTTTTTGGCACTGCAGGTACAACACAACTGAGAAGGCCTACAAGCACATGGACTCCTCGATCTCCAGAATCAACGCTTTTAGCCTGGCCGCAAGAGCACGACTTCGTCGTGATGCCGTTTGCAGCCGAATGCTATTGTGCGAAGCACTCAGAATGTTACCAACCACATAGAACAGCCTCTTCGCGTAATGTGTTCCAGGTAGACCAAGAACTCTTCAGTGGATGGAGGTAAACACGGCATACCCGTCACTTTGTGATGACTGAAGCAGACGCTTTCAACGCGTCCACAGAAGACCCACCCCACGGCGATGCAGCGGACAACGTCACAGCACTCCTAAACAACGTCACCGATGCCGTGGCCACGGACGAAATGATGGGCCCTCGCTACCACAAGCGGGTCCGCATAGTGATCATCGTCACCATGATCATCCTTTCGGTGGTCGGCAACACGGTCGTCTGCTGCAACCTCCTCGTGAAGCAGCGCCGTCGACGAGTGTCCAAGGCGCGCGTGCTCTTTCTGAACCTGGCCATAGCGGACCTTCTGGTGGCCTGCATCACGATGACGTCGCAAGTAGTGTGGGAAGTGATGGGCCGGCTGTGGATCGCGGGCGACGCCTTCTGCCGCTTCTTCAAGTTTCTGCAGACGTTCGCGCTCGTCTCGTCCACCTACATGCTTGTGGCCATTGCTATAGACAGGTACATCGCCATCGCCACGCCGCTAGCACCTAGCACGGATCCGTGGAAGCTAGCTGCCCTGACTTGGTTGACTTCGTGCATGCCGTCGCTGCCGAACGTTTACGTCTTCCACAGCGTCGAAGTAGCGCCCGGCAAGTGCTTCTGCGCGTCCATCTTCTACGACCGCGACACGCCGCTCTACCACCGCCAGATATACATGGGGTTCGTGTTCTTCACGGTGTTCGTCGTGCCACTAGTGCTCCTGATTGCATTCCACGCCGGAATACTGTGGGCCATTTGGAAGCACACTGCGATCAACCGGCACATAAGCCCGCAAACCACTTCATCGCTACCTCGAGCTAAGGTTTGTACTCACCGTCATCTGCTACGAGGGCTCTTTACCAAAGCACTGGTTTAAAGGGAGCAGCTTAATATATGAATAAGCAGCACAAGGAAAAAAAATTCTAGCTGACGATAGAGCGCGCACGATGAAAAGAAATGCAGTAACATGAAGTAAAACGATCCCAGGTATGCCGCTAGTGTGAGGGTACCGACAACTGCACATGTGATATTGCAGATGCCCCAATATATAAGCATTGTGAGGCCATTTAATGGTTTTCGTCTCTCGAAAAATACATATGGCAAAGGCCATTAATCCCTTACTCTATGGGGAAAATTAAGGAGCTAGTAGGAAAAAAATTACTCGCCATCCCAGTCCTGCGAAAGGGGATGTCTGCCGAACGTGCTGATAACGACTACAACTGCTGAGAGAGGTATGTAATGTTTTATGGCTTTAGAGTAGTGGTAGTAATGCAATTAGAGAATACTGGCAGCAATGGGAATAATGGTAATTTTGACAGCACACCGCCCGCCCATAGCGGTGTTGCAACAGCGTTGCAATCAGTTGCCAAGCTGGTTATTTTATGTACGAAAGCCTACAGGGACGTCACTCCCCACGTGGAAAACTGTCGTCGCCGCGGCAGCTTGCGCAACAGTAGACAGCTTTAGTTTCACGTATACGTGGAAGCGCTACGTACGCGCAGATCTTCTGGGATCGAAGTGCGCATGCGCAGAACGTAGGGAGCCCCGTCGCGTCTCACGTACGCACGCTAAATCTGCGCATTTGCGTTGCGCGCCCCAAGTGCGGGACCGGTTCTGCGAGCTGCTCGCGCGACATCTCGAAACAGCCGAGAACAGTTTCAAGATCGCATCCGACCGTGTCGACGGTGCATGTGGTTAGTCACCGCAGTGTTGTGCTGCGTGGTTGCGATTTTCGAAGTCCGCGAGAGCACAGATAATTAATGATGATACAAAGAAAGCTGGGAGGAATTTTGCAGCTCAGGACCGTACTCTAAAGAAAGTTTACACCCTGTGGGTTGATTCTTGTCCCCAAACAGTAATTGTCATCTGTCTTGTCCGCATTTCCTTTCTTGAAAACTCGGCGCTCGCTGCTTTCCTGTCGAGAATGCAATGTCATAGTTGATAACGCGCATGTTGTTCGTGACTAGGAAGTACCGGGCTCGCAGCGTTAAAGAAAGGAAATGCGGACAAGACACATGACGATTATTGTTTGAGGGACAAGAAACCACCCAAAGAGTGTAAACTTGTTTTAGAGTGTAGCACGGGCGCGTTGCTTGCGAGGTGCGAGGATCCCGCATTGGCTCCGATTTCGGCTCGTCTTGAACGAACTTGGCTTAAATGGCATTCATGTCAGCTATAGCAGAGGGCACAAGCATACATGCGAAAACGACGATAAATACATTGTCAAGGTCTCCTACAACAGACTGCTGCGTATACGTGCTATAAGTGCTATAAGCGTCCCACGCCTGCGGCGCGTAGTGTACGTAGAACTCTCACGTTTGCGTGCACAAAGCTCCTGCGTACGTGATACTAAAACTCTGTGTTATTAAACTTTACCGGGAAACATACGCGGGGAGCGCTACGTGCTTCGCATTGTTATCAGGAGCGCCTTATCATCAATTATGTGGTTTGGATGCTTGTTTTGAGCGTGTTCTATGTTGAAACATACGCAGTTATGTATGTTGTATGCGTGATTCCAAAGAATGCATGCACTGTTCGCTTCACTTTGCTGAGTCCTTGTAGCCTCTGCCTTATGAGGGTATAAGCTATTGATGAGTCACTGCTTGTATCCTCTGCCGTACGGAGCTATGAGCCATTGCTCTGCCCTATACTGCCGCCGGGATCAGCCCACCATTGTTTTCTGTCGACGTTACGCCCAGAAGACATCCCGACATCCTAGCCATTGACAGCTGCGCTGTACAACAAGTGCCCGTGTTAGTAGCAACAGTTGCGCATAATGTTAATGCAATGGAAAAGGGCAAATATTAAGTTTTTGGCGTATGTCAGGCTATAAACGATCTAGCTCAGTAAAATAGCCTGCTGGGCTAGTTGATTCATAAGTTTAGAAAAAGCAATGTGTGCGACGAAGACGAAAACGATAAGGGTGATACATGGAGAGATAGCGCATGCTTTGAAATAATCTATATTTCAGTCAGCGGTCATCAATTTGAGCATCCTGCCACAGATGCGCGAGGAGGCCTCGCTCATTCACCAAGCAGGAAAAAAAGACAACGACGGATAATGAAGTAGAAAAATGATTGCGTCACTGCTAACATGCCGCGCCAGAATCTCTCCTGGATATACCTAACAATGAAATTAAACTATTGCTCGTGCATGCGTTACCCTCAGAGGTGGTATGAAACGCTTCTATTATGTCGATGGCAGTTTTGCTTCTTCCCAGAATCTCGATCTTCAGAAGTCGCGGAGCGCACACGCAGCTCCCAGAATGCGCAGGCAAATGCGCACTAACTTTCTTCTTAGACGAACGTAGCGTTGGACACAGCGTCCAGTTTTCACGGCTTCTCATTCCTTACATTGTTTCCTTCAGTTCTAAATGTCGTTGAAATTAATAAGTCGTTAACGGTGGACGCAGGTGAAGACGTTGAAGTTGACGGCCGTGGTGTTCGGCGCCTTCCTGGTGACCAACGTGCCCTACATGGTGCAAGAGGCGATCCTGGCCTACGGCAACCCGGGCATCCTGGACGCCAACGTGGTAGCACTCTTCGGCGTGATATCGGCTTCTAACAGCGCCATCAACCCGTACATCTTCCTTTATTTCCAGCGGCCACACAGAGACATTGAGAACGGTGGTGGCTTCTGGCGGACCGCGGCTCGCATGGTCCGTGATTCGCTCACATGTCGCCTGCTAGCCCGGTCCCGCGCAGGCTCTCAGATGTCCACCGACCCGGAGGACACTTGCAACCCGATGCGCCAGTCGAAGATTTCCATGGCGAGGAGCGGCAACCCGGCAGCTACAGACACTCCGCCGAACATGAAGAGCCGTGCCACGTGCTGAAGGTGGTGGCCGTACAACGTCGTTTTCCTGTGTCGACGTTCTTGAGAAGTGTGGTTGCCCCGTGGCTAGCGTTCATTTGAAGCATGTAAACTTGCGAGTGTGCTCCGAACAGCCGACGAACCGAAAAGAGAGAACTGGTGGCGTAGCCCCTCTCCTCAATTTCATCGTCTGGCAGGGAACGTTCAAAGTAATTCTAAATTTCTAAACGAACGCAGTGTGGTTCCTGACAACAAAGTACTCCAGAGAATACCAACTTGGAAGTGGGACAATTTGCACACTGGAACGTAGTTTGCAAGTTTTCAGGCGGAAAGGAAAACCAGCTCATTGAGTCGTCGTGTTTTTTCTTTAGTAAGTCGGAAAGGTGTCAGAAGACGGCTCAAGAAAGAAGACAACAGAAGTTGCCGAGGTCGAGGCTTGTACTCGGGAATGACGCTGGCCCAGAGTTCCCACAACATTAGTTTGCATTCCATCACTGCATTGCTTTTTTAACCCCTGCTATAAGCAAAGGGGCGTGAACAGTGTGTTTGCGCTGCGGGTACGCCGTTCAAACCAGTGCACAGCGTGGTCTTCCGGGACGAGAAGTGCGGGCTCAGTACTTGTCTTGGGCGCGATGCCCTGCGAGATATATGGTTTAATGTCACAACTCTTCTTGCAGAGACAAAGTAAAGCGAGAGTTGGAAGCAGTGATTGCTTATGAGACATTTTCGTGATCCTCTTATTTTGCACATTCCTTGTTTTGGGTGCCAAATTCACAGCGGCCATAACTGAGACGTGAGGTGTGCCTGCCCCTATGGAGAACCTCGCAGTGTAATGAATGAATGAACCATTTATTTTATTGACTTTTTTGCCCAAGGTACGAATGAGGTGTCAGGAAGATATATACAAAAAAATAATTTGTTCTTATTTCGTTGTTAACTGGTCCGGTGTAGCGAGCTGAAAATACTTGTAGTCAATGTATTATACTTTTATTGGTTGCATGGTTAAGAATAAAGCCAGATATTAAAGTACGGTGATAGATGGCCGCATACCAGCAGCTGTTATGAGATGTGTTTCAACGAATGCCAATACTGGTGAGGCAGACCAAGATATTCCCAAAGTTCCTTGGAGAGGCTTCGGTGGTCCCATCTACAGCATGTTACTCCATATGATATGGCCGCTCACACGTTCATTACCAACCTTAGCAGACAATGTACGGTAGCCATGCAGTGGGCGTATACTGTGCAAGCCCTTGGTTCCTTCCTCTCTTTTTCCTAGGAGGGCTGCCTTAAGGCACAGAAAAAGCACTAGAAAAAGAAATTCTTGCAGAAACGCCTCTAAGATTTGTCTAAGTATGCCTAGGCATTGTGGTGCTTCCCCATCTCCACGCAGTCCGGTGTCGTTGTCAGTGTTATGACACTTGATCCGGCCAGTACAAACGACAACGCTGCGGCGACACGAACTGGTGCGAACAGCGACGCAAGGTGCATTTGATAACGCAAACAAAATACTGCAGGTGGCTGCGCCAGGTGTGCTGATGACGTTCCGATCATAAGCCGTAAGCACTCTTAGCGCCTTGTCCATTCGTCTCGAGCCATTATGAACCGGTGGCGGCACGGACCCATCAAATGTACTCTGGCACGGCCGTGCGGACCGTATCTCGAAAGCGATCTGCGAAGCAGACAAATAGTGCCGACTGCTGATAGCTCCGCGCGCTGTTTTTTTGTCGCTTCGCTCGTTTTGAAGCAACAGGCAGCACGGTCACTCGCGGCTGCAGGCTCTATCTTCAAAAAACGACCGTCTTACGGGTCGGACGGATGGTCGGTCAGACGGACAGTTTCCTCGTTGGGTAAGCATATAAATGCTTGCGCATTTAAAATCTATAAACATGAATACAATCCTGCATCACGCAGGAAGTCCAGCAAGGCTTTGTAATTAATTAGGGGCCGTCTTGACTCCACTTGCTGAAGTGAGCATGTCGGTCGCTGGGGAGGCCAGAGCGTCTGAGCAAGGGCTTCCGGATATGTCTTGTACCTGGGCAAATCCACGGCCGGTGGTACACATCCTTGCATTGTGCCAAGGTCATGCAGTTTGAGTAGGTGGTATGGTTATTGGCGAAGCCCTTCCACTTGCAGGTGACAGCAGGTGTGAGGGCTATCCCAGCCCATATCCTCCTGAGGGAAACTTCTTCCATCTTTGTGAGATTTCGGCGGTTGAAGCGGACATACTGGGCAATATCTCCAGCGTCGCGTGTAATAGATTTATATTTTGAGGTAGGAAAGTCGTAAATAAGAAATAAGTCTTGCACACGAGGTGTTGGTGGGTGCGTGTTCTTCTGGCTCTGTGGCTTGACTATCTGCCATTGCATTGAAAGGCCAGAGCTACTATGCCCTTGTACCCAGTGTACGTGAACATGGAAAGACGAGTTTTTCTGAAGCGTAGGTATCTTTTGGCAAATTCATGTAGCTTTGCTGAACTATTTCATGGCAAACATGGAATCGATGTATAAGTATTTTTGCGATGTCTGATAATAATGAGACTTCCTCAATCACGTCGTTTATGTCCTGCAATCTAAGTTGAGTACAGTCACAGGCATCCATTGTCTAATTTTACTTTCTTGCAGAGACAAATATGTAGGAATGATTCATGCCCTGCGTCCACTGTCACGTGTAACAGCTGCACCCTTGTAAAAAGCACAGTGGCCCAAGGAAACATCAATGTGCAACATCACCTTCGGCTTAAGCTTCTTATTGTAGCCGAGCGATTTGTTGTCTGTTATGTAAGTGTACTTCCAGGGGCCAGTTCGTCTACTTGAGGTACCCTTACTGATGTTGTGTGAAAATAGTGATACAATTCAGCAGCAACTGAAACATGCCGCCGATAAAACCCAACGGGAACACTCGTTCATGTTAGGTTGCCAATTCCACTATGGTATGCAGCTGGGCGGGTTCTTCGCTTCTCTGTCACCTTTGGTTAGGAGTTGCCTCCACAAAGACATACTCTACATTATTTGAAGTGTTCTTGAAGGGTGAACAGAGGGGTAATATGCGATACAGCGATGATTAGCCTCATCACTTCTGGGTTGATTATCCCGATCTGTTCCCACTGCTTCAAGGTAAGGTGGTGAAATTGAGCTTCATAAAGTATGCGTGGTTGATTACAGCCTGAACAATGGAACGGGCTGTCTCAGTACGGGCTCCTCCACATTTAGGCACAATCCTTCATATCAGGTGAAGCGTCGACTGTGATATCTTCTTTATTTTACTTGGCCACCTGGATCCCGTTCCGGGCTGCTGAATATCCAGATCAAGAATGCACACTCCTTCTACCTCAGGCAACGTGCACGTCGAGAGCCTAAGATAAAAATTAGTTTGAGATAGGCGTTTGCGATCAGACTTGTTTGTTGCATGGGTGTAGCACTGATTTACTAGCAGAAAATTTAATTCCTCAAGGGAGGGGGTATTCTGTACAAGTTTCCATCTAGTGGGCATGTCCATTTCTCTGCTGCTGAAGGGCTGATTGGCTGGGGTCACCTGTCTCCTTCTTACGCGTACTCCAGCCCAGCCAATCAGAACTTCAGCAGCAGACAAAATGGACATGTCCACTAAGTGGACATTTACAAAATACCCCCCCCCCCTCCTCCTCCTGCACTACGGGCGTAAGTGCCAATGACGTCCAAAGCCTGCTGCAGGTCGCTTTGCTGTATATTGAGGTCTTTATTTGTAGACAATATTGTCACTTCTTCGGCATATATTAAAAATTGATGTGTGGGATATCTTGTAGACTCCATGCCAGAAGAATAAAGGCCCAGTTGTAAAGAACAAGAGCGAGGACGGACCCTTGTGGAACCCCTCTGTATGCCTCTATACAGGTATGCGATCCTGTTGGCTCAGATTTACTCTATTCATTCGACATCCGTCCCGCCGAGTGACGGATGCCGTCCGCAGCGGAGGTGCGACTTCGTGCAAGCGAATGAAGAAGTGCACATATAATGTAAAAATGTAAAATAAAAAATGCGGCAAAACCCATCTTTCGATGACGGTCGAGGGTAATGTGTTCAGCAATGAATCAGTATAGCGACACAACGTATTACCATCGTCGAAACGAGTGATGTATAAGGCGTGTGCAACAGTGGTATGTCTCTTTCGCGCTTCCTTAAGAACACTCGGCACATACTCAGTGGCCCAACTTGGCACCAAAGAGCTTATTATATAGATACCTATATACATACATACATACATACATACATACATACATACATACATACATACATACATACATACATACATACATACATACATACATACATACATACATACATACATACATACATACATACATACATACATACATACATACATACATACATACATACATACATACATACATACATACATACATACATACATACATACATACATACATACATACATACATACATACATACATACATACATGCATGCATACATACATACACCGGGTGGTTTCCAAAATTGTTCCCTCAGCAGAGCAGCCCGATGCGCTGCCCATTCGACCACGAATTACCCAGTGACTTAGATAGGCGGGAAAACGCCCATAAAGCCCCTGGGAAATGTATAAGATACCCTGAGCATGTTAACATGTTAAAATATACATTACAAAATGTGACACCATTGCACCCAACATGCAACGAATCTCGCAGCTCATTTCGTTCTCATCACTACACCGCTTAATGGTAGATGGAAATGGCGCAGGTGTGGCCACCGTTCTATTAGAAAACCTCCACGTTTCGCTTCACAGATTATATTCACCTGCAGCTAAAACTTGAGGGGATAGTGTTGTCGATATGTAAGAAGAAAAAAAAATATGCAGAAACTCCCCTGAGAGTTGTCTAAGTATGCGTAAGCATTCTGCCACTTGCTCATCTCCACGCCGCTCGGTGTCATTATCAGTGTTAGTCCGGCCAGCACAAACGACAACGCTGCGGTGACACGGACTGGTGCGGACGGCGGCGCAAGGTGCATTGATAATGCAAGCAAAGTACGGCGCGTGGCGGTGCCAGGGGCCCTGATGACATTCCGATCATCATAAGGCGTTATCGCTCTTTAGCATGTTGTCCATGCGTGTCGAATCATTATAAGCATTGATCAAGGTACTCCGGTGGCTGCACGGACTGAACAAACGTACTCTGGCACGGCCCCACGCATCGTTTCTTCAATGCGATCTGCGAAGCGAACAGTGTGCCGACTGCTGGTAACTCGGAGCGCTGTGTTATCGCCGCTCCGCGTTGAAAGGAGACGCAGAGGCCCATAGCTTGAAAGCAATCGTCTTACGTGAAGGATGGACGGACGGACGCATGGACAGTTTTCTCGTTGGGTAAGCAGAGAAATGCTTGCGCATTTAAAAGTCGCACATAAGAACAAAAGGTGATACCAAAGTATTAGCCTAAAGGCGAAATGAAGATTGATGAGCCGAATAAATTCTTCTAAACGTCCGCTAATGAACTCAAAACGTGCGGTCTCAACGCGCCCTAAATCTTTTCTGTTCCCTCGATGAGCGCGACCACTCGTCTGGCGGGATAAGGAAGGCAGGTAGCGGGGTTGTTCTGCGTGCTTGACCAAAGGCGATCGTTCCGTGCTACCATTCTGCTCACCATTTCAGGGGTGCCGTGCCTCAAAGACTGGGAAAATCACGGGACCTATAGCATTGGGTGCGAAGGAAGACAGTGCCGCAGGAAGCCACCAACCATTTCGGCTCGTCCTTGCATGTTGGCACAAGCAGCATGTCATCAGCCATGCGGGCTGAGCACTCGCTTCGAGCGTCCGTATAATTAATCATGCCATAAGCAACAAAATCATGCAATCTCATGTAGGGAGAAAGTTTGGATGACACGGGGTTTTTACAACCAACTGATTGGCAAAGGGTTGTTACGGCCTTTCTGATTGCCTCACAACACTGAAATTGCAGAAGTTGACCGTGTTCAGAAAAGCGCCCTTAGATCTGACAATCACTTCCCCACTTTGAATTTAAATTGAAATTGTTTATTTGCCATCCTGTACATTTACAGAAGGGGGGGGGGGGGGGGGGGAGAGCGTGAAAAAAAAGTGGGCAACTTGCACTAGTGGTGCAAGGCTGGAGTAAACAGCCGAGCTGGTGATCGACATAGCTTCCTCCAGGTTTTACTAGCCTTGGCGTGTTTAGCAGCAGTGGCTTCGGCGCGATGCTCCGGATTAGCACGCAATCGCCGCATTCGTTCTCTACTGGCAGCACGACGAGCTTCCAGCTGAGCGGCTTCTTCTTCAGGAGTCTTGTACTTCTTCGGCCGTCCCCTGTTACATTCACTCAGTGCGAAGTCTGCGAGAGTTTGGTGTGTCGCCGTTGCGGCGACATGATCTTTATAATCAGTGTGACGTCATGGCCAAGCATCACAAAGTGTTGTCATAACTAAGCAAAGCAAGAATTGCGGCGCGAAGCAGTGACATGGCTGTGCGAAGTTGTTTAATTGATGTAGGCGACCCCACTGACGGAGCGGGTCTGCTGGAACGCGGTGTCGGCATTGTCGCGGTGTCGGTGTTGCAAGCTGCGCTATGCAACGCGCAATGACGCCATCGCTGGCGCGGCAGCGGAGGAGCGTTGCCGGAGCTAGGAGAAGCGTGGCGCAGCTTCGACGCTGGGTCGTCGCTTGGCTAAGGCTTCCTCGGCTCTCTGTGCAGGATCAGCTCGATGCCGGCAATTGTACACTTGTTTGGCCAAGCGGCGTGATTCCCGGAAAGCGGCCTCTTCCTCGGGAGTGCGGTTCTTCCTCGGTCTCCCCATGGCTGCTACTACCGCACGCACACTAGCAACTCCACCTTCACACCTGCTACACGAAACGTTTATGACAAGCGGTCTAGGCACGGAGTCTTGCGAAGCTATCGCACAGCTGGTATGGAGTTGCTCGGCAATGCAGTGACGTCATAGCTCGGCGAGGCTTTGGGGCTCGCGGCACAAATTACGGCCGGCTTAAAGAGCTCCGCTGTTAAAGAAGGCTGCCCTTGAATAGCTTGACGAGTTTACTTTGGAAAAGCACGACGCAGATGAAACCAAGACATCTTTGCTTTAAAACATGGAAGCGACAACCACTGCAAGGTAACAGAAAAATAATTTTTTTGTAACGCTTATTTTAACTTTACTAACACAGGTAGCAAATCATAAGAAATCAAAAGAGGAATATTAGGAGTAAGCTGCAATATTAAATTACCTTTCTGCATCTGCA
Source organism: Dermacentor silvarum (assembly GCF_013339745.2). NCBI lineage: Eukaryota > Metazoa > Arthropoda > Arachnida > Ixodida > Ixodidae > Dermacentor > Dermacentor silvarum. The sequence goes on along the minus strand of NC_051155.1, from coordinate 165,125,415 downwards.
AAAAATAAAAACCCTTACAGTGGGCGAGGGCTTACTAACGAGCCAGAAAAAAAAAATCAGAGCCCTTCCACTACTGTGAAGATGGAAGCCAGCGAAGCTGTGACTATGGTGGGTCTGCTGTAGTAAATATTGCCCCTACCATGAGAATGGGCGTATCGTCGTCGGGCATCACCAAATCGAACATGTCTATCATGAACGTTTCGATGTCTTTCGTAAGCGTTGCAGGGGGAACGTACACAGTCGTGATCACCGTACCGTCAAAGCGTTTTATTAAAGACAGCTACGCCAATCGCGGCGCGCACACAAGCTACGAACAGGGTGACCTACATCACGTAATGAAGAAGCAAACGTAAGATCCGGCAAAAACCGCGGTATAACGCACACTTTTTTTTACAATCCTAAGTTTGAAAGCACCGCTAAACCGGCGTTTTCATACGACTCCAGGGGTGGCGCGAGGCGGAGGGACGCAAAGAAGGAGCGCCGCCGGCCTAGCCTCGCTAGCCTCCCAGCAGGGCTTCAACTCTGGTCGAGCGCAGCTTCCAGCAGGCTTGCCGCGCTAGCCTCGCAGCCGAGCCCAACTCTACTTAGGGGGGAACGCGGCATAAAAGAAGATCGACTGGCGCAAGTGAAGAGAGATAGCGGGGGCTCAGCCGGCCGGGAGCAGGAGGAGCCGTACGCTCAAAAGACAACGACGCTCGAGCCAATGCTGATGATGATAGTTACTTTTCTGCACGCGGACACGATCCTGGGGGACCCTAGCCCTTGACAGCTTCACTGTAAAAAAAAAAGAAAAAAAGACAGGTGGCGACACTGTCCTTGAGTTGACGCACCAACACATCGTGACGTCATGGATCTTATTAGTCAGATGGCATTGTCACTCTTTTTAGTAAGTCGCAGCACTGTCTGGTTGTTAGAGCCACATCGACTCGATCATCATGCCGAGAATCCGGATGGCATCCACCCTCGGAATATAGCCTCCGTCGTTTGTGCGTAGTTTGACGTCGCATTCGGCGAGTGACTTCCATCCCTTTGGCTTGGAGTATCTGCGCTTGGGTCTATATAGTAGCAGTTCCGACTTGTGCGGTGAGCACCGAAGGCCCGTGTACTTGAGGTACCTCTCGTAGCATCAATCGCCTCTTGCAGGGCCATCTCTACCTCCCGTACACCAGATGGCAACGTCGTCTGCGTGTGACTGATACCGTCGATAGCAGATTGTGTCCTGGAAAGACCAATTATGGTGAGGTTAAAGAGGGTTGGGGATATGACTGCCCCTGGTGGCGTCCCCCTAGACTCAAGCTTGATCATATCCGAAGACAGATCCCCGATCTTAAGGGTGGATTCTCTGTCTGACAGGAACGATCTCGTGTAGGAATGAAAGTGCTTCCCCAGGTCATGGCTAGAGATCGTGTCTAAAACAAACGAGTGAATAATGTTGTCAAAGGCCTTTTCTGGTCTAGACCTAGTATGGCTCTCAGGTCCCGCGTATTACGGTCAATAATTTGATGCTTCATGAGCTTTATCGTGTCCTGCGTCGAGAGTCCATGTTGTATGGGTAAATGCCGTGGTCCTTCAGGTAGCGAGAAAGCCTGTTTAGGATTGCGTGCTCAGCAACCTTTCCCACGTACGATATGAGCGAAATTGGGTGGAGGTTGTCGAGGCTGGGCGGCTTGCCTGGCTTGGGGATGAGGATGGTGTTGGCCGATTTCCACATTTCCGGGACTTTACCACTGCTTCATGCTTGGTTAATGATGTCCGTTAGATATTCGATGAACTTGTCGCCCAGGTTCCGTAGCGCTTTGTTTGTGATCTTGTCCGGACCCGAAGCCGATCTGTCGTTGATGTCATGGAGCGCCTGCCTGATTTCCTCAATCCCGAATTCTGCGTCAAGCTCAGGGTTCCCGGAGCCTTCGCAGGCATGGGACGGTGGTGTAGGGCCCGATGCGACCGATTAATACTTCTTTACGAGTCTGGATAATATTTCCTCCTCGGAAGATTCTCGATTGGCTGCGTGTAGGGTGCGCGCCAGTGTGTTGCGTTGGTTGTATTTAGTGTTCGTCTCGTCGAGGAGATGCTTTAGGAGGTTCCAGGTTCTCCCGTTGCGCATCTGCCCATCGATCGAGTTACACACCTCATCCCATTGCTGGTTAGAGAGGGCTCTGTAGTGTTACTCTATAGTTCTGTTGATTTCCGAGATCTTTTTTCTGAACGTGTGGTTGAGCTGTTGTCCTTCCACCTGGCGAGGAGGGACTGCATCAGGTGAGCCAGACGACTGTCCATCTTTTCCACCGGGAGGTCGGTACAAACCTCTTTGGTGGCAGCTTTGATGTAGTCTCTAACCTGTGCAACCCATTGTTCGAGGCTAGGCTTGTTCTCACTCTCCGTTCGCTCTTCCTTAATCTGCGAAACTTGTCCCAGCCTGTGTACTGGAACATGCGCTGTCTCTTCTGCTCGACCTGGAGGTGCATGGCCAAGATATAACTGGTCGCTACCGAAGTCTACCCCGAGGTTCATCCACGTGACCGCTGCGATGCTCCTGACAAAGGTGAGATCCCGTGTCGTGTCATGGCTCGATGATGTCCCGCATCTGGTGGGGAGTGCCGGGTCCGTGACTAGCATCAAGTTTAGGTTTATAGCGTCACGTCAGAGGTCCTCCCCTTGTAAGTGTTATATGGTTAGCCCCAGGTGTGGTACGGGGCGTTGAAGTCACCCGCTATGATCAAAGGGGAGTCGCGCGATAGTTGCGTGGTGTTGGTGATTAGGGCTTTGAAGCATTGTCTTAGGTCTTAGGGACTACTGTAGACATTTAGGATGAATATACGTTCGTGGTTCGCTGGGCTGGGGATGATTTCTATCATTATGTATTCGGTTTTACTTACGGTTATCTTAAGGTCGGGAGTGATGTGGGTCAGCTTGTTGCTAATCAGTACAGCAACCCCCCATCCTTCTTCGTGCTTCGCTAAGGGCCTGTAGCCGGACAGCGGGACGTTAGAGGTTAGTGTTTCTTGTATAAGGATAACATGTGGCTTCTCTGCGTGTGAGCGAATATATTGTTGCAGGGGAGCCCTCTTGGGAAGGAAACCCCTGAAATTCCATTGCCACATCCTGAATGAGTTAGTTTGTGTGGCCATCGTATTGCTGTTTAGTTGCTGTGCTAACCTTCAGAGGGCCCATCGCCCTCACGCTGTGACTAGTCGATGCTGTTGCTGGGAGTGTAGGAGCTTTAGGTACCAGCACAGGTGCTACCACGTTTTCTAAGAAGGATTCAATTTTGCTAATCCGCTGATTAGTGCCCTCGTCCATTTAAGCCATGTTGCTTTGGAAGAGCGAGAAGTTTTCGTTTATTTGCTTAATGCTGTCACTGAGAGCGAATAGGACCTCGCGAACCTCCGATTTGGCTCTACCTGGGGCTTTTTCTTGCTAGTTAGCGATTGCCCTCTTTATAGCGGGCCTCTCCGTATCGCTCTTCTCAACCATTGGGACTTCCATTGGCTGGGGAGCAGCCGGCTGCTTGTCAGCCATGACGGGTTGCTTATGACTGCCCTTCTTAATCTCGGCAATTTCTGCCAAGAGTCGAGCTATTGTGTTCTTCATCATCATCTCGTTTTCGCGCTCAAGTTGTGCTAGCATGTCGTTACCTCTATCATGCTCTGGTGGTGAGCACCGCGTTACCTTTTCTGGCGTTCCTCGAACTCGGTCGACCCATGTGGGGTTGCCCTCGGGTCAGCGATCCCTGGAGCAGGACCTCGAGGACCTTGTCGATTGTGCGCGCTAAATATTTCACTATGAATTCATACCAACTCGCCCAACTATCAGTTCTGCTGCAGGACCTCGAGGATTCTGTCGACTTCAACCGGACTTCACTGCCTCGGCGCCAGGATCCGGAGCGACCCCTGGAGCAGGATCTGGTCCTGGTTCTGGAACAAGAGCGCCCTCTGGGTCGTGAGCGACCCCTAGGCTCTTGCGGTGGAGGCTGCTGGAACTGATTCTTGCTCTCGTTGCTATGTGGTGGTGGCGAAGCCCCATTTCTCGAAGCTTCCACCGCCGCTCTCTCCCATCGTCTCCTTCTGACAACGTACGGGATCTGGAATCTCTCCTTGCACGTTTTGGCCGCCGTAGGGTGTGGGTCCCCACACAACCCACACTTTGGCGTACACTGCATGGTGTTGATTGTCAGGGTTCACTGCCCCACATCCCCTGCAGGTAGACTCTTCGGGAGTCGGGCAAACCAGAAGGGGCCGATATCTTAATCTGGGACACTGTGTTCGACCAAAGCGTGCAGAACGTTTACGCAATCACCGACTGTATTCGAGATATCTGCTGTCGTAAAGGTGTCCGAAGTGCCAGTGTACAATCATGAAGACAATATTTCTTTGCGTATTTTAGCTTTCAAGAAGAGTCTTCCGACACAATAAACGTTCCTAATGCGCTATAGTTGATCATAAGGTTCGAAAATGCCGCCACCAGCGCTGCAGTAGTAGGATATCCTGCTCCGATATTCCTGCGTACACGAATACGACGATAAGTATCCGTTACGCTTAATCTCCATAGTGTTTTCTTTCATACAGCAGTTTTGTTTCATCTTATATTTATAGAATAATATAGCGGGCGTCTATTACGGAAATTGTTTCACGGCTCACCACAGTACCCTACGGAGAACATAAAGATCCTTTGAGCAATTTCGCCTACACTAAACGAACGAAGCACGGAACTAATTACGAGCGTGCGCGTATGGGAATGCTTTGTTTACGAATTAGCGTGGCCTGTTTGGCAGATACAACAGCGTGGTGTTCGCGGTGGTCCCGTGTTTCTGTTCGATCCTATGCGTGCTGACTTCCGTCAGTGAATCTAGTTACGACGGCCATGGCCACGGAGTGGGCTTATAGCCGTGCACGCGAAATAACTAGACGCAAACGTGTGTGAGCATGCGCGGGCGAAACTCTTCATCCGTGGTCCCCCGAGGTGGGGTCCTTGGGATGCTTTGTTGGATGCGAGAGCTCGCGTTATCATAACTCGCTTAGCGCGAGCTGCTTCTTTGTATACGCAACAAGCGTGTCCTTCCTGAATTGAGAGAACTCACAGGGGAGATCGCCTTCACAGCCGCAGCGCTTTTCGGTGCAAGTGTGCGCGCGAAGTGTGGGAGGCAATTCCATTAGCCGCGGGTCACCGAGCGCGGTGGGCCCAGTGGGGCTTTGTGTCCCTCTCAACGCGTAATGCGCGACAAACACGCTTTTGGGCGTCGCCCTTTAACGCAGCGTTTGACCGAAAAGTTCACTCTGCGCTGTAAGCTAGCTCCATACAAGCCGGAAGCGTTATTCGGAGAATATAGGCGAAGTTTGCAATATAGATGCGGGCAGCGGGAAAACATGGGATGTAACCGGAACCGATGGAGTTGCGCAGCAAAGTGCTTGAAACCTACGTCGGCTTCGGTGCTTTCAGCGACAGGAGTAAACAAGAAATGGCCAGGAGACTACGTGACATAGGGAGCGATGCGCCAAATTTCTCTTGTCGCTTCGTTGCCCGTATTTGCGGTACTTATTTTGCACTTTATTTATGTTTTTGTGCAGTGTGTGTGTGTGTTTGAGCGAGCGAGAAAGAAAACGCTTTGAACATTTATTACCAGCATTGCACTACTTTGCATATTCCGAAAACCTACAGAGTTGTTAAGTCGGTGCTGTCAAATGGGGCATAACTGGAGAGGTTGGCTCCATATTTGCGGATACTGCATATCACGTACCCAAACATACTATTGCAAAGATATAGAAAATAAAGTAAATAAAGTCATAATAATCATAACTATTACGAAAGGGACACTTAATCCAACGCAAATAGGAACACACACACACACACAGCTCTCCGCGCCGCGGATAGAAGAGAGGCAGCGGTCGGGAAGGCAGGGAGCTGGCGAGGAGGAGACCATGTGCGCATAAAGCCCCTTAAAGTTCGTAAAGTAGCGACACTCTCCTTCTCCACCTTCACTTCTCCTTGTTTCTCCTCTCTTTCGCGCTCCATCCTCGACAGTGGCGCTGACTACGCCACTTGAGCGTAGTAGACGAAAGTTCGCAGAGTGAATGCACGCATAGCAATGCGTTGCGCTTTAAGCGTTCGCGTTGGCGTTCTAGCTCCGAGGAACTTCGTGTACAGCATATGGACGGGTTATATATATATATATATATATATATATATATATATATATATATATATATATATAATGACACGTGCACTTGTTTATCTTTCACCGGTGACCGATGTTCACCGGCTTCCAAATGTTAAACGTTATCGCTCGGCGCAGGACGCGCCTGCATGTATCGGAAGTTTCTAGAACGTTATCGATGCGTCTATCCATTGTCTGCTGTCACCGACGCTTATGGAATCTGATTGTATGAGCGACGCGAACTGTCTAGTACCTTCTGGAAGAGACGGCGGACACCAGGGATTACTCTGGAACCTTCGATGGCTCATGTAGAAAAGCCGACGCGCTTCACCACTGATCAGATTTCGACGATCGCTGACTGTGTTCGCCACTATCGTTGTGCTTCGAGTGCAACTTGCATTTGTGGGCACAGGTTCGCCCAATAAAAGTCCGTTTACAATATATATATATATATATATATATATATATATATATATATATATTGTAAGCGTTTATATGTACTTGAAGCTCTTCGCGGATGATGGTGGGGATGAGAGCACGCAGATCTGAATAATGGGGAACCTGAGGATCGCTGGTGTCATGTTGAAGACGAAGAGACTGCAGCTCGTCTAGGCGCTGACACGTGGAAGTGATGTCTTGGACAGAAGCCGGATTTTGCACGATCCAGGCGTTGAACACTACAGACCCAATGCCGTTTAATATGTGTCGAACGCGTTCGGCTTCCGCCATGCTAGGGTTCGCACGGCGGCACAGAGCCAAGACATCCTCTATGTATGAGGTGTAAGACTCTTGTGGAAGTTGAAGGCGCGGGCCTAGCTTCTGTTTGGTGACTTCTGCACGGCCAGACGAGGAAGCGAAGATTTGACGCAGCTTGGTGGTAAACGTGGACCAATCCGCGATGTCGGTCGGATTCGTGGTTGAAATACCACGTCTTTGCAACACCGGTCAAGTAGAATGCGACGCGTCTCAATTTCTGGGTGTCGTTCCACTTATTGCAAGAACTCACGTGGTCGTAGTTGTCGATCCAATCGTCGACGTCATCACGGTGGAGTCCCGCAAGGACAGGGGGATCGCGTTGAGAGCTCGTCACAGTCCAAGAGGGTACCACAGGCGGAGTCGTCTGTGTGGTAGGGTTAGAGGCGCCGGAAGAGCCGGGGTTGGAAGTGTCCATCGTTGTAGGGGTAGCCGGGCGCAGGCGGCGACCGGAACGTAGCTCCAGGGAGGACGGGAACGCGAGAGGACGTCGGGATCTTGACGTACCTCCAATATATATATATATATATATATATATATATATATATATATATATATATGGTCTGCAGAGTTATAAAGGAACGCATTTGCTTGGCGAGTTGTGTGTCGGAAACGAGCAGCATACCAAAGCTGCAACTTGTGACGATATCAATTGTTTGATGTTAATCGAATGTGGACATTTCGACAGTTTTGAAGACTGCCTTCGCGTTAAATTCTAAAAAAATGATCGCTGTAACAAGAGGTCATTTGCCATAAGTCGTGTTTCTATTATTTGAAAGCGTCGGAATGGCACGGCTTAAATTATGCGATGCAGAAAAAACTCATTTCATTTACGGCAAGGACGGTCGCTGCATATGTTAACCAGAAGCTCAAAAAAAGTGAGTTCTGAGGTTTTATGGGTCAGAACCACAATCTGATTATGCGTCACGCCGTTTATTGGGAGTCTCATGATTAATTTTGACCACCTGAGGTTCTTCATCGTACACCTAAAGCTAAGAGCACGGGCGTTTTTTTTTTTCGCGTCCGTCGAAATGTGGCCGCCGTAAACGGCATTGAACTTGTGACCTCCAGCCTCTATAGCAGCGCAGCGCGATAGTCACGAAGCCGCCGCGGCGGGTAATACTGAGAGTATACGTGAGCGGGTGGGCACAACGCAATCACAGCGTTGACAGTAATGACGTGCACTTACTACATCATCACAATGTATAAGCGCAACGGGGCTGAAATTCAATAAATAAATAAATAAATAAATAAAGAGTAGGGTTACGCAAGCATTGAAATCACGAATATGAATTCACTACTCATCGCTATTTGATTCCTATTCGATTCGAGAATTCACAATTTGAACTTGTCGAATACTATTGTCTGCTCTGTTCTGTTCTGTTATTCAGGGGTTGCTGTGGCGATATTGAGATGAAGAGTACCTCGGCTACTTTATTTCTCAATATTATATACACCAAAAAGAAACGAATAAGTGCTGCGAAATGTGCGAAAGGCAGATAAGCAAAAACGAGTGCACTCCAAGATTTGTTGCCTACTTCGCCGAAGAATATATCTACCAATAAAATGTGCTTCTCTCCGCATAAATATTTCAATCTAACGTCCCGACTTTCGATCGAAGAGAACCTAAGGAAGGAAAGAAAGTATTACCCATTGTATTTCCCGCGCGCACTGCTTACCTGTCTTTCAGTTGCGTATGCTTAAATCATTGCACCAAACTATATGCCCTTATGTAGACTAACGCCGCTTTGCACAAAGTGGCACGCTTGCTTATTACATATTATGAGCTACAGGGTTTTCGATGCAGTGAAGGGGCGCTTAAATTTGCTGACAGCCCGTGTCGCTTAGGGGAAGTATACAGTGGCAAAGCGTGAATCGGTCCTCTATATCATGATAAAGGAATTCAGCTACTCCATAAATAAGCGATGTATAATGGCATCGCAAACATGCGAAGTTTAAGAGTCAAAAGATCACATGGCGGCAAAAACACCGCAGCCTTGCTCCCTCACTATACACGCTGCCAAAGACGCACGCTCAAAATATGGGGCAATTTTTCACAATTTGGCGTTGCTGCCGCAGTAGGGCTTTTCACATATTAAGTATGAAGGGCACTCAAGCGTAACTTTGAAAAAAAAATAAACGATTTATTCTTTTTACGGCTAATCTTGCAACTAATCTTGATATTGTTGCAAAGGAAAAAATAAACGTATGTAATTTATTTTCTTATTCTGGCAAAGGAGTCAACAAAGTGAAGCGTTCTTTCGACAATGATAGCTTTCGAAAGAAATTTTAAAATGAGTACCAACTGTTCTCCCGTCGATGAACATTCCTGGTATAGTTTTCCACAAGTATCATTTTCCCTACCAAACTGCGCTTATTATTTAACATTGTTACGTTAACATGGTTCCTGGCACATTGGTTATGAAAAGGCCTCCACGGATATCAGCAAATTTCCACGTTTTTTTCTGCGACGATCGCTTTTGAAAAAACATATCCGCGACGTGAACAATGATCCGGGGGATCATTCGGGTAAACCAGAGCAACGGACGAGAGAGAAAGAGAGCGCGCGTCGGTAACGAACGCCCTTGTAGGGAGCCTACATGCAAGCGCTATTTTGCACGTAGGCTCCCCTACGCCCTTGTGCACCGCAGCGCCCCTTTCTACGGACGAGAGCGAGAGAGAATGCGTCCGGAACGAGAGAGAAAGAGAAACTAACGCCCTTGTGCACCGCAGCGCCCCTAGCTACGGACGAAAGAGAGAGAGAGAGCGCGTCGGGAACGAAAGAGAAAGAGAAAGAGAAACTAACGCCCTTGTGCACCGCAGCGCCCCTAGCTACGGACGAGAGAGAGAGAGAGAACGCGTCCGGAACGAGAGAGAAAGAGAAAGAGAAACTAACGCCCTTGTGCACCGCAGCGCCCCTAGCTACGGACGAAAGAGAGAGAGAGAGAGCGCGTCGGGAACAAAAGAGAAAGAGAAACTAACGCCCTTGTGCACCGCAGCGCCCCTTGCTACGGACGAGAGAGAGAGAGAGAACGCGTCCGGAACGAGAGAGAAAGAGAAAGAGAAACTAACGCCCTTGTGCACCGCAGCGCCCCTAGCTACGGACGAAAGAGAGAGAGAGAGCGCGTCGGGAACGAAAGAGAAAGAGAAAGAGAAACTAACGCCCTTGTGCACCGCAGCGCCCCTAGCTACGGACGAGAGAGAGAGAGAGAACGCGTCCGGAACGAGAGAGAAAGAGAAAGAGAAACTAACGCCCTTGTGCACCGCAGCGCCCCTAGCTACGGACGAAAGAGAGAGAGAGAGCGCGTCGGGAACGAAAGAGAAAGAGAGCACAGCTGCGCCTCAAGCTGGAGCGGCGAGTACTAGCGTGGCTACGACGGCGCGACGAGGGACAAGGCTCGTCCCTATAAAGAAGATATGGTTGATCCCTCTTTCATAGGAATCGGTAGAACACGAAAGTGAAACGTGTCTTCACAGAAGCTGTTGCATGTTTGCTTCGCGAACTCGCGGTCCGCTGCAGCGAAACGTGTACGATTTGCGGGTCGGCGAGCGCATTGCAGGTTTGCTTGGCGCACGGCGTCCTGTTGGCGAGCAGCGTCCAGCTGCCGAGTCGCGTCGGCGAAGGTACGAGTATTTTGGCCCGGCTTCGTAGTGTCTTGAGGAGCCAGTTGAGTTGCGACGCGCTCAGCTTTAGGAATGCGCCAATGGGTTCTGCTTCACGCTGGCGTGTCTCTCGCCGGACCAAAGCGAGATTCGCCCGTCGACGTCGCTGCCTTACTGCGCCGCTTAGCTGCTTAGTTGGTTCCATCGCAAGCGAAGCTGTAGGTGGCATGTAAGCACGGCTGATGCATGTTGAAGGTGCACTGCGTAGGCCACGAGGCGTCACAGTCTAATCGTACGCGAAAGACAAACCAGGAGCGGAAACTTCCTCGCTACCTCAGCAGAAGGCCCTACACCGATTGCACCAGGCTACACCGTGTTGTATACCCTTCTCTGCGTTGAGACTACCGAAGCGCTCACGGTCGGCGCTCGTCAGTGTCATGATGCAGTACTTCGTTTCACCGCTACTGCCATGCCTGCCAAGACAGAGCGCATTTTATGTGTTCGTGCCAACGTCCCCACCCGTTACAGGAAGGTGATGGTGCACCCCGGCATGAAACACTTTCGTGTTAAAAGTAGAAATCTGGTACACACTAATCTAACGCATATATGAACGTCCCTCCTGGAGAGAGAGAAACTTTAATGAATAACACAAAATTTGAGGTCCCGTGGTTGGGGCCCCTAGTCCAGAGTACTATAAAAATAACACTTTTATATTCATACCCTGGCTTCATGATGTCAGTATTCTTGCACTGGCGTCGTTGCTAGTACATATGTGCGTTATGAAATTTGTCCTTTCTATGAAATCGCAATGCTGAAATAAGGTGGCATATTTTTTACTCGGTGGACATACGTTGATCCTTATCAGACTTCATGAATAGATTTTTTTGTTTCTTTCTTTGTTTTATCTCCATTTTCTAGTAATGCGATTAGTAATTTTAGGGTGCTTCCCGCACTTTCGCACTTCACGATACGCGAATGTGTGTCTGGATACTTATCGTCAGGATGACCACTGATCACGACAATAAATATGCTCGCACCTTTCTTCAAAATTCTGTGTCACCTCTGCTTCGTGCGCTAAACTTCTCTCGTCATCGGCCTTCAGAGAGTGGAATGGCTCATGAAATTTATTCGTTTTTTGTGCTTTCAAAGTCCTCAAGATCATTCCTATAATATCGTTGTACTAATTGGTCTCCGTAATCTTTGAAAAAAGTAGAGCGTATACAAATGTCAACCTGAAAGCCCCAGATCAACGAAATCGTTTTTTTTAATTATTTCAAGAAGCTGTGGCATGTATAGTCTTTGTCAAAAGTAACAGGCTACGTTGCCTGCGACCTCCTTGGAGTTTGACTACAGGAAGCTTATAGGTGAGTTAATGCGGTAAACCATAAGTTCGATGGCCTGGAGAATGAAAAAAAAAAGAATGAAGAAAGCTTAAGGTTCGCCTTTAAGAGTAGAACGCGATAGCGTTATCGGGACCCGTTCGCATCGCATCGTTCGCATCCTGCAAGTAGGCTTCATTCACTGCAACACAAAACGTGAGAAAGCCAGCTTACAAAGACCAAGCTTACACAGATCTCTTTAAAGTCGGTTTCACCTTTAAACAGAAATGCATTTCTAGGAAGACGTTTTTCCAGGCGCAATATAAGTCGTCTTGGCGCGATCTTGTACGCGTTCCAAAATGGAACGGAAGCGGTCCGTTCCATCGAGCCGCACACGATTGGTCAATTTGAACAGTGACGAACGCCATGACGCCAATGGACCTTTTTCACGGGCGTCTTCTGCGCATGCGCACCGGAAATGATTTGGCGGCGCCTCTCGCGGCAAGCGACCAAAGCATTTTTGGTGGCTTCCGGTCTCTCTCTCTCTCTCCGTTCGACGCAGCCGAGGAGACTTTCCGTGGTGGCGCGTCCGGAGAGGCTTGTTACGTCGCGTGCCTGGCACTCTTCACCTGCATTTTTTTGCCGCTAACGACGGGATCGCAGTCATATCATTGTGATGCCGCAACGATGTGCGGCTGTAGGCTGCACAAATTCCAGCGGCAGGCCTCCCAACATGAGATTTTTCAGATTTCCAGCCGCATCCCTTCAGGAAGCGAGACGAAGAAAATGGATTCACGCCATACGTTGCGTGAACCCTGACGGATCGCCGTGGCAACCGACAGCAAACTCCCGCGTGTGTGGCACTCACTTCCAAACAGGTAAATACACTATGATTTGTTTTCACCTGCTATTCAATGATATCATACCTACCATGCGGCTGCGGCGATGCCGCGGGCGCTCGGTCGGCTACAGCGCTTTGCTGCTGCGAGATCGAATACCGCCCGCGGCGACCGTATTTCGATAGAAATGAAGCGTAAAAACACATCTACTTGCGTTGTAGTGCACGTTAAAGAACCTGCTGTGATCAATATTAATTCGGAACCATCCACTGCGGTGTGCCTAATAAACAGAAAGTGGATTTGGCGCGTTTTCTAACGCTACCGCAGCAGGGGGCAATCGAAGTGCTTACCGCGCGCTGTTCCTGATATCTACGTCACTTTTGTCTTAAGCGTAACAGTACCAGTGAAACCTTTAAGCAATGCATCACGGGTTTGAATGGTTCGTTTTTATTCTCGCAGGAGCGCCATCACGATTCATCACCCACCCGGACTACGTACCGTCGATCTTCGCGCATGCAAAAACGGTACATCGTGGATCCATCGCTCGCTTCGATAGAGCGAAGAGTCGGCAAGGTATTCACTATCTATTACGCGGGTTGAGGGTTACCATTTAGTACTCTGTATATTTTTACGCTGTAGTCGGCACTTGGTTTCATAGTTAACCCAATCTTAATGGATGGCTGCCTCATGAATGTGCTGTTTTTTGATGCGGTGACTGAGCACTTCTTTTTCGAGCAATTTAAACTTGTTGTGCACCTGCTTGGCTATTGTCATTGCGCTGGTTGTTTCACCGCAAATAAATATATCGTTCGCATTTTTTATCCGCTTATTTGTTCTTTTTTATCAGTTGCAAGACCACCAACCACAAGTCAAGATGTTAGCAGCGCCGCATCCACACCACTGAGTACAGCAACTAGTACAACTAGTTGTCCACTACTAAACGACCTTGCCGATGGCGTGATACCAGGAACACCATCGAGAACAACAGCAAGCCATAACACAACACCAGAGAATGCTTCCTCAGATGGTGCTGCAATCGATGACATTGATGATGGGTCGGGTGTACGCGACCAGGGCTGCCAAACTGATGATTTTTCTGCAGATCGCATTCGAATGCTGGAAAGCAAATTAAGTGCAGATAGACGAAAAATTCAAGAATTGGAATCGAAATTGAAAGCTGCTGAGGAACACGCAGTTCTGTGGCAAGGCTATTACTATGAGCTCAATGCCAGAACTTTGTGTCTAGAGAACATGCAAGGCACTAAGGATATGATCTATTACACAGGGCTGCCTTCTGTGCAAATATTTCATGACATACTCTGCTTAGTGTTAGAAAATAACCCCCAGTTTGCAAAAGATACGGGAAGTAAATCCCTCAGTGCTGCTGAGCAGATGTTCATGGTGCTTGTTAGATTAAGAACAGGCATGGCCACACGCGAGATGGCTAGAAACTTCTCCATCTCTATGTCGACATTTAGCCGGATGTTTTCTGAATGGGTTCTAATCTTGCAGGAGCAACTCACTGAAATAACTGCGTTTCCCACACTTTCTGACGTGCAGCAGTACGTGCCACCTCATTTCAGACGTTACCCAAATACACGCATAATACTTGACACCACAGAAGTGCGTATTCAAAAGCCTTCAAGTTTGACTGCCCAGAGACGGACTTTTTCGCAGTACAAGGGTGCCAACACAATGAAGTGTCTTGTAGGGGCTACTCCTGACTGCTACATTACCTTTGTCTCTCCATTATATGGGGGAGGAACTAGTGACAGAGCTATTGTGCAGCAGTGTAAATTACTTGACTTAATGGAACCAGGTGATGGTGTGATGGTTGACAAGGGGTTCAAGGTGGAAGATTTGCTACCACGTGATGTTGTCCTCCACATGCCCCCATTTCGTATTCCTGGTGAAGCACAGATGAGTGCTAAGGATGTTGAGGCCACTAAACATGTTGCAAGTGCACGGGTGCATATCGAAAGAGTCATCAGGAGGATAAAAGAGTTCCATATATTGGATAAGCCCATACCGATCAACATGCTAGACATAGTAAATGCCATTTTTACTACATGTGCTTTGCTCTCTAACTTCAGACGACCGCTGATAAATGATGACAAGAATGCGGAGGCTGACACCGAGTGACGGAACTGGAAAGAAGAGTGTTTATTCACAGCACTTAAAAGACAACTTGTATGTATTTGTTGCCACCATGCATGAGTCTCACAACCTTCTTATTTTCATCTTCAAGTTGTCCTCGTCACACTTGTCAACAACATAGAATCCTTGGGCATACTTTTTGTATGAAACATACCCTGCACCTGTTCTATACAGAAATCCAAGGCGCCTGATGCGTCGTGTTAGGAGCTCTGGGACGACTGCTGCCTTGTACACATAGAGAAGACCTTCAAGGATATCTTCCCAGATTGCCTTATTGAAGTATATACGCTCCACTGACATGCGGTGTTGGCACTCGGTATGATTTGTCCAAATAACAAAATCACACCATGGTTTCTTGGTGATTCCCAGTTGTCCCTGCACCTGATAAAAATATGCATGGTCTCGTTTCAACGTGACCTCCCCATCAATGATTTCGGCGCAGAATGCTCTGTCTTGGCAAGCATCAGCAACTCTTTGGCCAGCTTTTGAAGCGGGGCACTTCACCTCAAGAAGCCCAATTTCATTTGCTTCTTTAACTAATCGATCAGGTGATGCAGCAATAAAGCAATAACGTTCATGGACTTGGACTCCCGTCTCCACAACTTCAATGTTCTTGTCGTACAGTTCCATCAAATTTATGTACTCCTGTACTGCTCTGGCCTCGTTCTGCAGCCCATACAATCTAGGGTCACCCTGCTTCAGAACCTCATTACGAGGATAAAGTATTTCTTTTACAAGCCCTTCAGGCTTTTGGCAGTGGAGAGCTCTGCGAAAGTTTGATGCAGTCAGCCTGCCAGTTCTTTCGTTTCGCCAAGCAGGGTTCTGGCTTTGGCCCAGTGTCTTGATGCGCACTTCCTCTCTCTGCATGGCTGTAAGGGGCATCTGGTTCTTGAGGAACTCTTCAAACAACTGGAGGCATTTTGGCGAGTGCAGGTCCTCTGTGTCAGCAATGGAGCTCACATTTTTTAACGGCGCCGGCTTTCCTTTTGTGTATCTATTCCACACAAGCTCAGGTTCATGTGCGGCAATCTTGTCTCTAAAGACCGCAAGACAAGCCTGTCCAACTTTTGTCAGGTTTGGTTGACGTTCACGCTTGATTTTGGCCTGCACTGTTTTGTTTATGACATGCTTCTTGAAAGTTATTTCTGCCAGCGGTTTGGTCACTAGGTGGTTGTGACCTGCAAATAAACAAATATAGTACATGTAAAAACTTCACAACTGCTCACACAGCTAGCTTGCAGCTGCTGTGATACATGCTTATATGTTCACTTGTTACCATGTTGTTTCACATTACTTGCAAAAATATTAGATTACGCTTAAATGTTGTAACAAAGATGTACAAGCAGAAGACACACTGAAGCTGCTTAACGATAATATTTGTTCATCCACCTGCATTCACCACTTGCATATGCGCTGTTTGATGATTTTTTACTCAATAAATAAAGCTGTACTGTGTTCTAAATAAAATGAGTGTCTCACCTTGCGTTGGTGCCATCCATCTACATGGAATGCTTGTGCAGGACGGTGTCTGAATGCCACGGATGGCAAACAGAAGAGCAGCAACATGCTGGCACCTTTGGCTCTGGCTGCAAGATACACAAAGAAGAATAAAAAGAGATGAAACTGTGAAACCCAGTGAAAGATTCCAAACAAAGTATTTCATTGACAGCACAGACCATAAACAACTTTCTAGCAGCGCCAAGTTTCCAAAAGCAACAGCTTGATCTTGGTTAATGTGTTCATATTTGATGCAGTACGTGCAGCGGGAAAAGCACTCTGCAACGTTATGTGCACTGCTCTTTCCTGTTCGTCCTTCACCTTTTTGCACTGCACATACGATTACACCATGTTTCCAGCTGCGTGGGCGAACTGCTTGACGGTGGTGTCACCCATTCTTTACACGATTTATGCGTGGTTGCGACCTATTTCGTTATGCATAATGTCCTGCGCCGTCGGATAAGTGCTTGTAGTGCTTAACGCTGCGAAATCGCCCGCAGCTTTCGCCTTGCTATCCTCATCTCACCGGCACTTTCGATCGCGATCGAGCACGATCCACATCGAGTGAGGGAACTCGATCGCAAACTGCTGCCTGCTCCCTAAAGCTCAGAGAACCAACTCAACGGAACCATGCAGCAGCGATCATTTTTTCGATCGGAATCGAAAGTGCTCACGCGAACGCGTTTTAGTGACGCGATCACAACTGTACGTCAGCTAATGAAACTGAAATAAAGTGGCGTATGATGTAAAGCCATCAACATGGCTCATAAAGGCAAACATACCCAGCAACGCAGTCGCAATGTGCTTGGACAACTGCTGTCGTATCATCCTGCCGAAGCGCTGCAACTTGCTTGTAGTGACCAGCTTTCATGGAGCACAAACATATGCTACGCAGCACGACGAGTTCGGGGCCGGCAGGTTGACACTGCGTCATACACTCGATGCGGCGAATGTACCACTCTTCTTTAAACATCCAGCCTTTCAGTAGCTGGCGGTGTGACTCTCCAAAATGGCTGTCGATCACGTCGCTCGTCACCTGTGGAACGGACGACAAATCGGTGCTCCACTGACCGCTGGAATCGCGAAGCTTCTTCATGCCTTCCGCCGAAAACATGCTGCAAATGCTCCGCGACAGCAAGCGAGCTGCTTTACAAGAAGTCGAGGAGCTCTACCGCGTTCTTGCAAAAACTGTCTGAGGCAGAAACGTGAGACACTCAGCACAAAGCGTAGGCGAACCGAAGCCGTCGCGTTGGGGAGAGAGAAAGAGCCCCCGTGTGAGGGGGTCCGCAAGCCCCCATTCGCGCTTTCGCCTCTCGCCGCTAGAGGCGCTCCTCCATCGTGAAAAAGGCCCATTGTGACGTGAACCTTGACGTCTTGCTGCGGTCAATCATTCCGTGTCGTCTGCTAACGGACGAACGCAACGGAACGGTTGCCGAGTCCGTCCGTTTCGATAGAACGGATTAGAACGGCCACCAGACGACTTGGATTGGATTAAAACGTAAGCGCTTGGGACAGTTAGCCTCTTTCGTATCCGTTTCAATCCAAATCGGGAATCCCAACAATTGGAGAAAATGGCGTTTCCTTTCTCTGCCGTGTCTTTTCGTGTCGCCTGTGCGGCTGCTGCAGTCGCGCAGAGACGACGACCCCAGGTAGATGATGCATTTGAAGAGTTGACGGAGGAAGAGTTCCGGCAGCATTTTCGTCTGTCCAAACGAACAGTGCGTAGCTTGTGCGACGAGCTTGACCCCATCATTGGTTGCCAGTGAGCCAGTGGCCTTTCCACAGAAAGGAAGGTGTTGTGCGCGCTGCGATTCTTCGGAACCGGAAGCTTCCAGACATGGTGCAATGGTGCATTCATTGCACGCCCTAAGGGCGAAGCAATGAATGCGATAGCAACACAGCAATGTCATACGAAGTAAGGTGAGCGGCTTTGGTAACAATATGAATTGTAGTGAACATGAGCTGATTAAGTAAACAGGTGTCCTGCGGCGTAAATAGACCGACATGAAGAGAGACTCGATGACCACGAGAAGGCGCGTGTGAAACGGTGGTGTTGATGAGAAGCGCTTCCCGTGGGCAGCGCGTGCGAAGGGACACACCTGTAGTGCTGCACTGCCGATCCGGCCAGCATTGCATGTGTAGCGTGCGTTGGAAAATGTGGCCCGACTATTACTAACTGATTGAGCAAGCGTGGTGTTAGCGCGCACAAACAAACATGAATAGATCACACTGAATGACTGCAGACAACGACTGTCAAAACGCTGGCAGCAAGCGCATACGCCGCAGCAACGGTCGAAGGTACGTGCGGTCTATCGCTTCAACGGAAACTGAGCGGCGAATGCACGGCGCATAAAGGTGAGAGCCGTGTGGAGATAAGCGACGGTGCGAGCGAGCGACGAGCGCGGTTGTTGGCAGAGTAGAAGTGCGCCCCCCCCCCCCCCCCCCCCCGCTCCCTCCGGCGCTGGCTTCCCGCTTCCTTGCTTGCGCGTGGGAGATTGAGTGCGTTCGCTCTCCGTGATAGCGCGCGTCCCCGCACGTTTCCGCTCGGGCATACGGCGCGCGGCGAAGATTTTATCTATAGGGAACCTCACGGCGACGGCGACGCCGACGGCAGAAATCCGGTTGAAGTGTCCATATAATTGCTATCGCAATAAAAGGAAGGTGATCCGACGGCGGCACGAGGCGCGGCCACTTAGTGTGACTCTACGCACGCCGCTGCCGCAAGGGGCAGCACATGTTCTGGGGGCCACTTTTTCGCTCGCTTTGCTGGCGGTTTTATGGGCACGCGCGGCAGAAGTGCTTTATTTCGATGAATATATGTCGTTCGCTTGCTTAAAACGACTCTATTTGGTTGGAGGAACGTCCCTTTATATTTCTGCCGACATTCCGATTGACTCCGACGCGGCGAGCAGCGGTAAGCGCAGCGCGCCGTCTGCTCGAGCAGACGACGTGTCTCTCTCGTGTTCGAAATGACGGTATTTTGACTGTAAGTGGCATGAAACCTTCCACCTGTTCAGGATTTGGCGTCTAAATAACAAAAAATTGCATGTCTTTGGGTATGGGTGTTTACATGCTAACGGAGGCGGTAAATTATCCACTGTTGCGCCGCATCTCCAAGGCCTCCTGAACACGTGCTGCCCCTAGCGGCGGCGCTCACTTCCGGTCACACGAAGTGGCCGCTCTCTCGCCCCAGCGCGGGCGCGCCGTCGGAACACCTATCTTCTTACACCGTGCTTCCAGAGGAGCGTTGGTCGCGAGGAGCAAATAGGCATGGCGCAGTCGGCCGTGAGCAACACCAACCACGAGGTGACGGAGGCCATCATTTCCGTGTCTGCGCGGAGAAAGTTGGTGGACTTTTCATTGACACCGGCTGCCAAGGATGAGGCGAAGGCGGCGTTTGCGCGACGCGGTGCCATTCCAGGCGTGCTAGCGTGCGTCGACGGCACGTTGATCGCCATTATGAAGCCAGAGGGACTAAGCCCGGCCGACACGGCGAGCTTCATGTCGAGGAAGGGTTATTACGCCCAAAGCGTCATGGTCGTAAGTACCGTTGGAATGTTTTACTTCAAAGTGTAGCTGCCATTTTTACTTGCCCTTAGTAGCAATTGTTCAATTTAATGCCCAAGCTGGCATAACTAGTAATGTAACGGTTAAAAGAAAACTTGCGGGGAACTGTGTACAAGCTCGTTGAAGTCTGACATGTCGGCGGTAATGATGAGTGCCATGTGTTTCTGTGCATGAGCCGTACCCGTTCCAAAAGTGTCTTTTACTTCTGGCGTGCATACACAATGGAGTTGTGCAGTTTTGAGGTATTCAGGAACATTGGCAGCAGTCGTAGCAAAAATCGATACACTATAGGGAAGATACGGTGGAAGCATTTTGGACAGGGAAGTACTTACAACCATTGCATGGGCAGGATTTGGCGTGTATGGGTGTTCTTGCGCAATATCGTACCCCTAGTTTTCATTTAGCGATCACTTAGTGCAAACCATAGGCGTGCGCACAAATTAAGGTTGTCTTTCCCCCCCCCCCCCTCCCCCCCCCCCCCCAAATGCAAAACCCTGTGCACGCCTATGACTGAAACAGTGTAGCTGCTTGTACCAGCGTAAATGTTTGTATTGTTTTCTGCATATGAATGGCAAAAAGGGATTTAGAGCATATCTGCAGCGCTATTTTGTATTGCTCCTCATTGCAGGTGTGCAACTCGGAACTTTGCATCCTTGTTGTGGACCCCCGGCTGCCTGGTTCGGGCCACGACTCTTGGGTGTGGCAGCATAATCCACTGTGTGCGCGCTTAGCCGCACAACTGCAACCTGGCAAGTATCTACTTGGTAAGTATTCGTAATGTGTACACCTAACTAGGGCAGAACACTTTGGTTGGTAACAACTTTATTGATAGTCACAGGAATATTGATGTCACAGGAATGGTGAGCTCTCATAACAAATACATAATTTATTTACACAAATTGCAATGCCCCTGGGCTATCACAGGGCTGTGTTTGTACAGTGGAAAATACATTAAAGAATTTGTATACACATCAAGTACCCCACCATACGGATGGTCAATGTTTCCAAATCAAAACATCCGACAGATTATGATAATTTAAACACAAACGAAGTAAAGTTATACAAAGAATCCTTTAAAAAGAATGCCACAGCCACGGACTCAGAAACAATTGTACCCTCTTCACTGTGCAAGAGTCTCCAAGGCTGCCACTTATTTACAGTAGTACTCGTGAAGAAGTCTTAGGGCAATGCGACATACCCCTTTATCTGTGAAGAACTGCATTTGCTGCTGCGCCCAAGCTAGCATTGTTCTCTGCAATATGCACGTCACGAAATGCTGCTTTCCTCGTGAAACATTAGAAATGCGATGTTACAACAGCTTTTATGCGGTGTGTGCATCCAATGATATGCCACTTGCTATGCATGTAGATGCAGCAATTGTTACTTTCTACTCAGGTCAATACACCGAACATCTGTTTATTTTCCCATAGTTTGTGGTTATGAGTAATAGTAGTAATGAGTAATTGGCACTAAGTACTTCTTTCCTAGTGTATCATGAAACGTGATAGCAACGTGAAAGTGCATCCTTTGTTTAAATAACAAATGAAATGTGAAATGGAACCATCCCTTGACCCATCATAGTTATGACAGACTTGATGGAAGCAGTACATGTGATCGGCACTCTGTGCTCACCATCAGGAAAAGGTTTGCATAATTTTCATAAAACGCACCAGAATGATCGCAACCGCCGCATCCTGTGCATTCGGGCGCTCGGTGTACATCGGTAGGAACGAGACAATATGATTGCTAGCCACCTCTTGCGCTAGGTGGATGAAAACTTCCGTGCAAGCATGAATACGCAGATGAGGCAAGCAAGTAAAGCGTAATGAATGCGGATTCAAACACACAAAAAATCTAACGCTCAGTGTTGTGACATTACACTCGTCACATCATGTCCAAATGGGTAGACGTAAATAACGTAAAAGCACAAAAAATACAAAGGTCAACTTTATCACGCGCTATGATGACAAGTACATCATGAACCTTGTACATACAGCACGCTACACGTAGCAAAGCATGTGAGAACATTGCAACGTCAGCATCACAGAATTCGTTTTCACCACGGCACATAAAACTTGCAGTTACATTTAAGTGGCCTTGCAAGAAAGTATGACTTTGACAGCTACGTCCGTTCCCTTCTCAGTGTTATGAGTCAGTGACTAGAAGCATTCATTTCTCGGCAGCAATTGTAGTGCGATGCAAAAAAAAAAAAAAAAAAAAAAAAAAAAAAAAAAAAAAAAACAGGTGAATCATAATTGTAGAAAGGTGAGTGCACTTGCCAGCTGTGATGGAAGATAAATTACATACAACATGAATAATTGGCTCTGCAATCTTGCAGCACCCAGAACGTGTCACACTTGAAACGTATTCTTGCAATGAGTCACTTGGAACGAAAACTAGAGGAAACCAATTACCGGCGTGGTGCAATGATGATGGACATTTTCATTTGTGAAACTATGCAACTTAAAGAGTGACTAGTTTGGTGCTCTGAAAAAAAAAAGACCACATTGTAGTTGTTGCACCTTAGCCTCACTGTGCTGAAATGAAAATATCACAGTGCAAACACTATGCGATAACGCTTCATAATGAGTGCAGTAAGCCACAAAACATAGTGAAGCAATATAAATATCCCAGTACAAAACCAAAAAGGGACAACTACTTGTTATGATTCCAGTGTGAATGACTAGGCGTCTTCGAAATGTGTAAATAAAAGAAAGCATGCTGGCGTTGCAGCTGGATTAGCATAAATAGAAAGAGGAAGATACTACAATACAAAAATGGGTGTACGCATTACGCCTTTTGTCCAAAAAATCCTCCTGTATTATTCATACAAGGCAACAATGAAACTTAAACACTAAAACTCAAGTGAAGCAACAATAAGTGCATAAAATGAAAGTGAAGTTATAAAACTCAAAGAACAATAAATGAGATAAACTGAACTCATAAAACACAAAACACAATAAATGAATAAAATGAAATTGAAAAGGTGAAAATAAACAATAAATTATTTCCTCCTTTCGTGTTGCAGATGCCCAGCTACGACTAGTGCCAGGGAGCGCACCTTCTCCAGGAGGCCGTCCTCTCTGCCGCGACAGCCATCCGGGTGGTGGATTGTTTGATCCTCCGCAGCACCTGAAATGAATAATTGTGGTGGAATTGTTCGCATGAGTTGCTGATTAGACACAACCAGCTCATCGCTGGAAGCTGTTGTTGTCAAGAATTGCAACATGCACAACAATTGCCCACCTCCCTCGCGGTAGCCACTGTGGTGTCTATCCTCCCAACACAACACATATCCAAAACTACCCCCCTCCCTTACCCAAACCTTCATCCCTCCCATCTACCCCTTCCTCCGAGTGACTGACCGCCACGACCAACGATTCCTTGCAGACTTCATCGGCCTAGCGCTGAAGCACGCCGCAAGCGACGCCCTGGACTCAGGGCATCGATGCATTTTTTATCGCAGAATAAAAAAAGTGATTTCTCTCTCTCTCTCTGTTGAAGAGCCACTGGCCTAATTGCATCCTTTGGCAGTGTCACGCGTCGTGTACAAGCTATGCCCTCTTCGTTTGGACAGACGAGGACCTATTGGAACTACTTGTCCGTCATCTACTCAAATGCATCTTTTACCACCAAACAACCCTTTTCAGGGCCAACCAACCTTTTGCCCGGCTGTTGATCGTTGGCAGTAGCGCACCCAGGATCTCGGCCAGGGGGGGGTGACAGTTTGCCAATACCATCTAAACAGCACTAATCTCGATTTCTTCACGGGATATTATCAAAAAAATGCGCTTTTTGCGAGTGTGCAGGCGATTGCGCGTCTTACATCTTAGTTGCAGTACTCAAATACGTAAGGAAAGAAAAGGGGTTAAACAAAAGGGGGGGGGGGGGTACAACCCCCGAATCCCCCCCTCCCCGTCAGTGCGCCACTGATCGTTTGCAAGATACGATACCGAGTCCTCAATACAACGCATACTTCTTATTTACCTCAAAAATTGGTTTGTTTTCCAAATTCATGATTCACTTATGATAACAGAGCATAAATAATATTTATGTCCTTCACTTAAGATGACACCAAAGGATCTACCAACCTGAAGCTTCCTACGCTATTTTCCTGTTCACCAACAGTGTCGCGCTCCGCTAAAGGTACCACTTACAGATAATGGCTAACTCTAAGTCGGCACAGTTCAGGAACGCATGATATTACGCCGGCAGTGTCCTCTTGGTAGGGGAGGTCGGTGACGCCACGGAAGCGGACCATGCCCGTCAGCTGGAGCACTCGGCCCCGGAAGCCGGGTGCGCGACCCCCTCCAGTGCTTCTGAAGATAGACAAATCGCCCAGACCATTTGACGGTCACTCACCTTTGCTCTTGGGCTATAGCGGTAGCATCGCGGCGGGCCTCGTAGACCTGCTGCTTCCTCCACCAGTCCTGCCACTGGTCGACCGTTTTCACAACGGGCCCTTCCGCGTTCAGCACGTCGGCCAGCTGCTGCCACAGCCATCGCCGGTCAACAAGGGTGAAGCCCGGCCCCAGCTCGCTTGATCTTAAAGCCAGCTGGAGATGCTGCTCCATAAAACCGAGCACCGTCTCCCGCTGGCCCTCGGAAACGCGTGGTCCCTTAACGGGTGCAGAAGCTGACACGTTTTCCTACATGGCCCTCCGCACGCAACGGCTCGACTGAACCAACCGCTTCGAAACTCGTGCTGTTTGAATTTCAATAGGGGTGGAGACATGCATAAAAGCATTGCTTGAAACGGGGTAGTGGCTAGCGCCACCACTAAACGTTTCGCAGAACTGCGACACCACCTAGCGCCATTTCAAGACATTAACCGCAATACTTTGTTTAAGTCGTTCCGCATTAAAAACTGAATCTCTGAAAAGCAACACCAACACATTTGGCTAGTGAGTCACAATAGTCAAATATTTCTCAACATGTTAGAAACGCTTCTAAGTATGTTATACGGTCCACAAGCAGACGTCAAAAGCGTGACGCAGGTGTCCATTTCGCTCATTGGCTCTTTGCTTCCTCTCGTCCTCGCGAACATGGCGGACCGCCTATTCCGTGACGTAAAGAACGGACCGCCTCCATTGGATTTTGGAACGCGTACAAGATCGCGCCCCTTATATTAAAATGGGAAGGCCCTGGGACATTTTTTTTCATTATTTAATTAATTGTTTGCTATTGCCCCGACGCGAGCGCGTATCCAAAAGCCCTAATTTGACCTGCCGAAGATGCCAGTGCCACCTGGATAAGATTTTTGCAAGTAGCCTCCCAGAGTGAGCCGGTATTGTTATGGTAGAAATGCTGGCAAAAGAGGTTTGTGTTGAGTTTCCTCGTAACAGAAATATGTTCTCTCGTACATTAAAATAATAGTCCGACGCCACCATGTCTGTAGGTTGTGCTTAAATTGTACTTCACAATTTTTCTGGCGGATTTCACTGTGAGAAATTCAATTTTTGTTCACTAAAACCTTGCACCACGATGAAAGGCCTGCGCGTTCGGGGTGGTTCGGAATGATTTCTCCTGCACCAGCGCCTCCTCTATTTTTTTTTTCAATGCCAGTGCAATCGCCCGCTCCGCAATGAGAGCCGCTGGTCCGCCTTAATTAGTTCAGTGAGTTGCCGCGGTGTGACGCTACCCAGAGGGTACGACTTCTCACGAGTGAGGCCGACGGGAGCGGACGTGTCGAGTTGAGGCGCCGTCTCAGCGCAGCAGGAGCAGCGCGCCAAAGAGATAAGCTTTCTTATTTTATATTTCGCTCTTTCTTTTTTAGGAGTGTTAACTTAGCCAAGCAATCGTTATAAATTATTTTCGTGCTTTTCAGTTTCTTTGTCCTTTCGCTTAGATAAAAGAAGGTAACAAATATTTTTTTTTTGTCACATCTACGCCTTGTTAGTACAAGATGATGCTTCGTACTAGGGGGAACTCAGGCGTGCGTTGTTCTGAGTGCGAGCGTTCTTACGCGTTTGAAGAAACGCGGTTTGAGTCAGCATGCGAAGCGAACGTTGCAGATTTTATCTGTAGGATGTGTCTGCTAGGGTCGCGGCTAGACCGTCTAGAGCAGGAGAAGGATAAGCTAGCTAAGCGGGTTGGAAATCTAGAAAAGGAACCTAAAAGCGACCAGAGGAAGGAGGTAGAAGAAAAGCTAGCTAACGCAGAAATGCAGCTGAGGGCCATCATTGCGCAAAGCAATGGTGAGCGCATCGAGGCGAGCACCGCGAACGGAGCTGATTCCGATGCGAGTGCAGCTAAGACAGCCGAACCCGCCACGCCGAAAAGCAGTGGCGGAAACGTCGGCGATGGTCACGAATGGGATACCACTGACGCGGCCGCGAGAGAAAATAACAAAGCCAAGGGCAAGGATAAGGCAGGAGGGGAGGGCGTTGTGACCTCGGGGGCAGCTTTTGCGGTGAGGGGGAAGAAAAGCGTCGAGTTGTCTTTGTTGAGGATTCCAACATGCGTAAAGTAGAACCGGCGATAACAGAGAGGGTAGGTGCAGGCGAACGAGTCCAGGTTAGCGCGCTTCCGGGAAAACTGATTAGAGAGGTGATAGCGAAGGCCAAGGAACGCATGTGGGACACAATGGAGGAGAGACACCTAGTGGTGATAATGGGCGGAGTGATTGATGTACTGCACGGACGAGGGGACCGGGATCACAATGCAAATTAGCAAAGAAAGGG